>NW_015167615.1:120519-130742 GCF_001447785.1 Gekko japonicus
AAATTGAATGAATGAATGAATGAATGAATGCATGAATGAATGAATGAATGAATTTGTCCTTGCCTGCCTATATGTTTGACAGAAAAAAGACTAGCCATTTGTTCAGTAGAAGATGCCTGAGGTGAGAGCAGAGACTCGCCCATTCTAGTCCTTTTGGACTGAGCTGACAGGAGAGAAGAGTGTGGCGGCGGGGGGGGGGGGGTTTGCTTGCATGGAGGATGTTTGGCAGTGCAGCCAGCCTGGAGAATCTTCACCTGGCCTGAGTTTTCCCAGCCAAGATGTGGTTCTCTTAGCCTCCCAGAAAACACCACTGTTTAAACCAAGCCTGGCTTTATGAGGGCGCTGCTTGTGGAGGTCGTTTTGGGGTGTCCCTCTCAGGAAAGACCTAGGAGGCTGGTTACACTTCTTGTAGATGCCAGTTTGGCTCTGAATAAATTATAATGTGGAGTAGAGTCTTTTGGGTTGATTTTAAACTTTGTGGACATTCATATCGCAGCAGAAGTTGCGCATAGGTATTGAGTAGTTCTGTATGGATATTGAGGAGAAAATGTCTTCTGTGCTGTTTATACATTATCACTCTCCAAAATAGGTTGTGAACTTTGAATAATACATTCACATTCTCCTTTCTAGAGAAAAAGCAGTAATTCTCTCTGTATTGGATGGAGGTAGCATCCAATGAAACTGATGGGCAGTAGGTTCAGGACGGACAAACGAAATACTACTTTGCACAGAGAGTGATTAAAATGTAGACTTCACCACCAGAGGATGTAGTGGTGTCCACAGGAATAAGCAAGCAGCTTTAAAGGGGGATTAGATAGATTCATGGAGGATAAGTCTATCGATGGCTACTAACCACGGTGACTGAAGGGAACCTCCACATTCAGAGCCAGTAAGCCTCTGAATCCCAGAACCCAGAGGCAATATAAGGGGAAGGCCTCAGCCTCTATGCCCTGTTGTTGGCTATCTAGAGGAACTGGGTGGCCACTCTGTGAGACAGGATGCTGGACTAGATGGACCATTGATCTGATCCAGCAGGGCTCTTCTTATGTTCTTAAAGGGATGCTGAAAAGATGAGTTTCAGGGACAGAAATAATCGTTTATATATAATTATTGATTATTCTCTTTACACAGAACTTAGAAGTATGATGGTTTGTCAAAATTGAAGTAATATTGTTTATGTGAAGATGGAATCATGCACTCATGTGAAGATGACTTACAGTCAAACAGTAAGAAATAGTTGTATTCAATTAGTTTTTGCAGCAAGGATGGAAAGAGATTCCTTGAGTCCTCTTCACATCTAGGATGAAGAACAGGGATCCACTTCCCTCTGTATCCCATCTAACTTGTCCACCTGATTGTGCAATCTTGACAAAAGTTAACACCCAATTCTACTCTACCTGTGGTATAACTTCTGTTTGCACATGACGCCTCTGAAATTTAACACTTTATTTTACTAGAAACTTACAATGTATTATTTATATCTGTCGGTCGGGGAGTTCCTCAACGAGCAGGATCTGGTGTGCAGGAGCCGGGTCAGGGTCCACAGAATGCAGTGGCAGGCCGCTGAGGGCATCGGCGTGTCCCATCGCCTTCCCCGGGCGGCACTGAAGGTCGTACTGGTAGCCAGCGAGGAAGGTTGACCAACGCAAGACCCGCGGCGACAGCATTTGTGGTGTCTGACGGTCTGGAGCAAAGAGGCCCAGCAGTGGCTTGTGATCTGTTAAGATAGTGGAGGGCCGGCCATACAGGAAGTCATGGAACGTCTTCACCCCCACCACAATTGCCAAGGCCTCCTTGTCTATCTGCGCATAATTGCGTTCAGCAGACGACACAGTGTGGGAGTAGTATGCCTCCTTGGGTGTCAGCACAAACTGTAGTGTAAAACGCCCTCTCTGTGCTTCTGCCACCACCAAAGTGCCTCGACCCTTGCTCTAAGTCTGCACAGCAGGGAGCTCCAGGACAGAGTCTCCTACCACACAACCTAACTACTGAGTTGTAAGATGTCCTGCCTGAAGCTTTTGTGTGGGGGGGTGAGGCCCGATTGGGTGCTGGGGAGGGGGCTTGGCCACTGTGGGGAGGGAGCTGTAAGCACTTTTGCGCCCCCCCCCCTCAGGATTGCTCTGCCTGTGTTCACTGAGAACCACATATACAAAACTACTACTATTTGAGGTAAACACACACAACAGGAGCTAATACTACCAGTGAGCAGCTCTGGCTTGGGAAATTCCTGGAGATTTGGGGGTGAGGACAGAGTTTGACAAGGAGAAGGAGTTCAGCGGGGATTGATACCAGAAGCTCCACCCCCCACCCCAAAGGTGCCATTTCCCTCAGGGGAACTGATCTCCGTAGTTGGAGGGTCAGTTGCAATTCCAAGAAAACTCCAGGTCCCACCTTAAGGTTTGTAACCTGGTGAATATGATATAAAGTGCAAAAGTGCTTCTCTATGGACGATGTTTTGAAGTGTTTTGGCCAGCTCTTCATTCACAATCACTAAATGTTCCTGCGAGTCACTGTATTATATATAGTTTGCTCAAAATAGGAAATATTAGGCACCCTGCCACATTTTTTGAAATGAACCTCCTACAGTGCAGTTCTAAGGAGAGTTACACCCTTCTGGTTCCAGTGAGGTCAATGTGCTTAGAAAAGTATAACTCTGCTCAGGACTGCACTGTTAACTGCTTTCAGTGTTAACTGTTAAGCTTTGACAGAGAGGAAGCCTTTTGTCTTGGGGAGATTGCTTTATTTAGTCTCCTGAAATCCCATGGTAATAATTTTCATAGCTGTTTTCCATGTAAAAATATTGGCAGCCGGTCAAAATAGTATCTGGAAGTGAACATTCAACGGGTCTAAACTTCTGCAGCCATTAAAACATTTTATAGAGAACACTGCCCAGGAGCTGCTAGACTAGAAAAGGAATGAGAAAAGATTGTACCAGATACGCTCTAGTTGCAGGACTCTAATTTGAAATGGAGTTTTGGCCACAAACTAATTCTGGTTTTGTTTTGTTTATTAAATTCAGTCCTCAGTAGTAAGAACATAAGAGACGCCAATGTTGGATCAAGCCAAAGGCCCATCCAGTCCAACATTCTGTCACACAGTGGCCAGAAATACCAGGTGCCATCAGGAGGTCCACCGGTGGGGCCAGGACATTAGAAGCCCTCCCCCTGGTGGCCCCCCCCCCCCCAGGAACCAAGAAGACTTGGTTGAAGTAGGTGGTGGTTGAATTTAAATTTGCATGCATGTATATTTATGAACATATACAAATTAACAGGGACATTTTGGGTCTTTGGGAGAAGTTACAGTTCTGCTAAGGAAGCATATGTTCTCAGCAATGTGTGGAAGATTCAAGAGAGAGGGGGAGAAAAACTGCTGTTCTGGAAAGAATAATTTTTTATCATTTAAAGTTTATTAAAGTTTAACAGAAAATAAAGGAAGTCCCCAGCCCAACCCACCCACAGAAGCTTCCTATTTCCTGTTCTGAGGGTGGTGCTGAAATAAACTAAAAAAGGATGGACAACAATACCATTTTATTGGCTCCCCATTCTGATTAGAAAGAGCAATTAATTGGACACTTTGGATCAGAAAGAGCACCACATCATGTGGACATTCCCCTAATCTCAATGCAGGGAAATATCCCAGTGTCGAACCAACTCTGTATTTATTGCTGACCCCCCCAAGCACCAAGAAGACTTGGTTGAAGTAGGTGGTGGTTGAATTTAAATTTGCATGCATGTATATTTATGAACATATACAAATTAACAGGGACATTTTGGGTCTTTGGGAGAAGTTACAGTTCTGCTAAGGAAGCATATGTTCTCAGCAATGTGTGGAAGATTCAAGAGAGAGGGGGGAAAAAACTGCCGTTCTGGAAAGAATAATTTTTTATCATTTAAAGTTTATTAAAGTTTAACAGAAAATAAAGGAAGTCCCCAGCCCAACCCACCCACAGAAGCTTCCTATTTCCAGTTCTGAGGGTGGTGCTGAAATAAACTAAAAAAGGATGGACAACAATACCATTTTATTGGCTCCCCATTCTGATTAGAAAGAGCAATTAATTGGACACTTTGGATCAGAAAGAGCACCACATCATGTGGACATTCCCCTAATCTCAATGCAGGGAAATATCCCAGTGTCGAACCAACTCTGTATTTATTGCTGAAAGTTAGCAACTAGCTTTGAAGTATATCTGGTGTCTGGGCTAGTGGTGAAAGTACCCAATAAATACCTTATCAGTATTTATCAGGTATGTTCTCAGCCAGTTACCAAGTGAGCTACTGATTTGTCTGTCCGAAAGTGGCTGCAGGACCACTGGATAGCCACATTTACTCCTAGTAAATAACCTTTGGAGTGAACTATCAGCTTGGAGAAGACATTTAATAGCGAGCCTTTTAAATGCCTTCAGAGTTCACTTGTGGCTTCCAAAAGGCATTTAAAGCGACCACAATCCCTTTAAATGCCGTTTCCCCCTCTCTATTGGAAACAATGAAGGATGGGGGCGGCTCTGTTGGGCAGTAGGGTTTAAACTGAGTTGCCCAGCAGAGCCTATGGGGAGAACTCTCCTTGCAGGATCGGTTCCTGGGCGGGCTCTGTTGGGCAGTAGGGTTTAAACTGAGTTGCCCAGCAGAGCCTATGGGAAGAAGCCTCAGCTGGGGCTGCCTCCTCTTTGCAGCTTGGTTTTTTGTGATCCTATGATGACTCCCTATAGCTCAATATCGGCCTTGGATTCATTTGACTTTAGCTCACACCTACTGCTTCCTGTCATCTTCCAGTAAGAGAACCATGTCTCCCTAGACTACCTGGTTGTGTTTTTGTTAGATTTATGGAGATTAAAGGCAATGTGCAGAATACCAGGAAAGGAACCCTATCTGCTATACATAAGAAGAGCCTGGCTGAATCAGAACAGTGGTCCAGCATCCTGTTTCACACAATGGCTAGCCTGTTGCCCTGGAGGCCAACTAGCAAGGCAATAGAGATCAAGGTCTTACCTTGATGTTCCCTCTTAGCACTTGTACTTAGAGGTTTGGTACCTCTAAGTGTGGCCATGCAAGGCCATTTACTCCTATTGTTGAAGTCCAAGCTGAAGGTACAGTGGAATAAGCCTGAATAACTCCTTGGAAGCCAACCAATTCCATGTTTATAGCAAAATGAATCTTATAAGGATCATAGAAGGAAAACTGGCTGATTGGACATGGGGTTCATTCCCTTTGTTCTTTCTTCTAAAAAATTATTTTAAAAACTGTATGCACAAAATAAAATACAACCTCTAGACAGTCACCAAAATAACATTTTCATATCTGTTGATTATCTACAAATAAACCAGAGATCTGTTAAAAAAATAACACATCTTTATACAATGCATTTTTTGGAAGTATATCTTTTTCAGTTATATATTGAAGTACAGGAAACCATACTTCAAATAATTTAGTGGTGGAATTATTTACTTTGGTATAATTAACTCTATCTGAGATTTCACTCATGATAAAATAGTCCCAAAGTCGAGTTTGCCACTGTTTGATCATAAGTCTTTTCTTATCTTTCCAAATAGCTGCCAATGTAAGTCTGGCTATAGCTAACAATATTGATATTAATTTCATTTTACTTTTATCCTTTAAAAGTAAAAGATTGTTTCCAAAAACCAAGTAGAAACAATTCTGGTAGTAAAGGTAAGTCATAACTTGTTATTTGTTTAATTTGTTGAACAATATCTTTCCAATCTGCCTGGTGACCACAATTTTTGTAACAATTTGGATTGTAGTTTTTGTTTATTTTATGTAACTGACTTGGCATAAGATACCATCTTGTTTGCATTTTAAATAATTGGAATTTTATATTAAAAACAGCAGAGCGAGAACTAGGAGAGTTCCAAATCCCCAGCTGAGAAGGGAGGCCCCTGCCAGTGGGTTTGCCTTGTACTATTCTCTTGACAGTCTTTTGTTGGAATATCGACTTTTCTTGGTTGTTAGACAAACCTTTCTAGATATATAACTACCTGATGGTGGCTTTTGGGACAGACTGCTGAGTCGTATGCATAGTATCTATATCTGAAGACTATTGAAGATGATGAGAAGTTGGGGAGCAGCTATGACTCAGTAGCAGAACATCTGCTTTGAATGTAGAAGGCCCCAGGTTCAATCCCTGGCATTTCCAATTTATAAAGGAACTGGTGGTATGTGATATGAAGGACTTTTGCCTGAAACCCTGGAAAGCAGCTGCCAGTCAGACATTATTGACCTTGGTAGACTTGGTACAAAACAGTCCCATGTGTTTATGTGTTATGACTTCCTATCACTCAAGGAAGTATGAAGGTGCTCCATCCAGAGTAATATTTCAAATTTGAGCTTGCACCTATGCATTTCAGATACATATGCTTTCTTTATTTTTGTATTAAATAGTAAAAAGCACTGACATCAAAAACACGGACATAAGCTCTCCCTTTCCATTCTCGCTCTTTGGTACTTCAAGTCAGCCCATTTCCCCTCTCTTACTGATAGCTTATTCTGTCAATAATTAGCCAAAAGACTTGTTCACCTTGAGACTCTTCTGCTTTAGCTTCTCGGCAGATTTGCTTCCTGTTTCTTCCTCTGCTGTATGGATTTATTTGGGGTCAACAAATCAGGAAGTCTGACAAGCCGTGCTATTTTTTGCTCTCCAGCTCCTTGTTTCCTTTTGCCAGACCCAAGTAGTGTCTCTTCCCACAGTGAAGGCACGGCCATTGGGTTTGGTCTGCTGCTACATACCAGCTCCAAGCTGTCGATCAAGAAGAGAGCCCAGATAATTTAGCCTACTGGCAACAAAATTGATTACAGGAAGTACTGAACAACGCTGCATATTAACAACTGGAGGAAAAGTCATATTGTGCAGGTATTGCTCTGTAAAAGAGGGTTTTTATTAAAAACAAATCTCCACCAGCACCATACGCTAAGTAACTGCACTACAACAAAGTTAGAGTTGAGAACGAAGACATGAGGAAATGTTTGACTTGCAATTTTGTGTGGATCCTTAATGTTCATCTTCATGGCTTCTGTGTAGCCCCACATGGGGACTGCCTGAGGGCAGGCCTATCACAGAAAAGATTTCCAAGCTTTCTAATAGACTAGGAGCGCCCCTCCTTCCACTGGCACTTTCCTACCGAAATGATCACATGACCAGGAGGAGGGGCACTTCTCTTTTAGCCACTGTGGAGAGAGGATCTCCACTGCTGTTCTCTGTGTTTTTCCTCACCTCAGTTTTGAGGCTAAGGAGACTTTTTCTCTCTCAACAATTTTCCTTTTTGTCATTACTATTCATCCTAGTGAACAATAAACTACATCTAAAGAAGAAATGTTTTCTGGATTCCCACTGTGTCATTATGACTGAAAAGGGGCCTCCTCAGGTTTGGGCCGACTGTGGCTTAAAAATGGTGCTGATAAATGTCCATTCTCTGTTCCTTGCCTGCCTGGGGGTTCGCACAGCAGAGCTGCCTGCTCTTGCTCTCACCAGTTCCCCCTGAAGGCACCTAAAGATAGAGCTGGACTCAGAAGAGCTCTCTTCAACAGCTTTGCCTGTGTGCCAGCCTGGATAAAGGCATATTCCCTCTACCTGGTGAGGTGGTTAAAAAAAGCCTGGATTCAATGGCCCTCTTCGGAGGCTTTGCCTGTGTGCCAGTCTGGATAAAGGCATATTCCCCCACCCTGGTGAGGTGTGGTAAAAAAGCTTGGACTCAATGGCCCCCTTTGGAGGCTTTGCCTGTGTGCCAGTCTAGATAAAGGCATACTCTCCCTCTCTGGTGAGATGTGGTAGACAGAGCCTCAGAATAGCTGGCTCTTTTCATGGGCTTTGGCTGTGTGCCAGCCTGAATAGGGGCACAGGACCTGGCTTGACACCATCGGTGCCTGTCTCCTTGAAGTCATTCCCTAGGTCTATGGTCTCTATGCCTTCAACGTCGAAGTCTTCAGACTTGACCTAGAAGCCCTTCCCTCCCCCCCCCTTTTCTTGGTGCTGAGGGAAGAGGCTTGGAGGTGTGGCCTGGCAGAGACTGCTTGACTGAAGGATTCCCTGGCCCCCTTCCTTCTCTTCCAGTGTAGAAGATTGGAGGTGTGGGCTGGCAGAGGCTGCCTGTCTGAAGGAATCCCTGGCCCCTCTCTTCATTTCAAGTGAAGAGGTGTGGAGGTGTGATCTGGCAGAGACTGTCCATCTGAAGGAGACATTCCCCCTCTGTGCCTTCTTTCAGTTCTAACCAGAAGCCTGGAAGTGTGGCCTGATGAAAGCCTGTTTTAAAGCTTAGCTCTGCCTGATTGACAGAACTTTTTCCTGGCTGTCCTCAGTTTCACAGGGAAATTCTTGGAGACATGGGTTAACACAGCTTTGCAATTCTCTGTGCATTTTTGTGAAAGGTATTATGTGTCAGAAGGGTATTGTGCCCTTTAGATGGGGTTGTTTGGACCTCTTCAGCTCCTGTAGTTTGAAGACTGGTTGAAGTGGGTGGAGTTTCCTCTTCTTGTTCTTAGCCATGTCATGAGATAACAGACTACTTATGCTTAAATCCTGCTGTGCTTTATTTTACCACTCACTCTATTGGGACTGCCTGGATTACAGGGTCAAAACCAGTTCTCTTTTGCGATCTGCTCCAAGCCCTGTTCCTAAATTCTAGTTTTAAAGGCTGACACAGTGACACAGCAGCCTCGATCCACCACCTTGCTGCAGTCTCTCAGCACTGATATATAACCCTAAGGGATTATTCAACACTGGTAGTGTTTTAAACACAGGAAAGTCTTACTGTTAACATCTCCAGGGGAAACTCAGAAGCACTCACTATGTATGCTTTTAGAGGCAAGACTAAATAGTTTGCCTCTTCTCTAGGTTTCATGGTAGCCTTCAGAACCATCAATGATTTGGGGGACTCTGTAGCTGCCACTGTTTTCATTAACAGTGATAGCCCTGCATGAGTCACTCTTATGTGACACCGCTGGTAATGAAACCCGGTATGCTATAGTGGTTGGAATGTTGGGCTGGACCTGGGAGACCCAGGTTCAGATGCCTTTTTGTCAGAAAACTTGCTGACTTTGGACCACCATCACAGTCTCTCAACCTGACCTGCCTTGCAGAGTTCTAGTGACACTCTGAGTTCCTGTTTGGGATTAAGATAACCTCCATACTGATCCTTTTAAAGGACATTTTATGTTTTCCTACTCAAAACAGCTGCCCATGGGACAAAGTCTCTGATGTGTAAACTGTAATTACTAACTGATGTTTCAGCCTCTTCTACAATCCCTTAGCAAAGATATGTTTGATTCCATTGGTCATCCATCTCTATTGTTATTGATGGCCTACAAGTTGAATAGCACTTCATCTCTAATCTAACCATTGTGAGCGCAACAAATTTATCCTGTATAGGAAGCGGGATTCTTCGACTGCACTCTCCCATTATGTTGTAAACCAACAGGTGACTATGGCTTTTATACTATCCCCCTTAAAGGGAGCTTGACGCTCTGTGTCTCAAAGCCGGTGCTGCTGATATATGTGACAAGTCAGTTCCTTTAATCTGGACCAGTCTTTTTACATGGCCCTAGTCCATGCCACGAATTACTGATTTTTTTTTAAAAAAATCTCTGATGTGCTGTCTTGTCCATCAGGCTCTCAGCCAGTTTTTTCCGCACCTATATCACTTGCTGGGCTCACATCCAAGATTTTCCCCACCTGTCCTCTAAGAAGAGGGCTGCCTGTCTCCCATTAATTAGATTACTCAGTTGAGTGCTGTCCCTGGAACAGAAAAAAGGGTATGATTTCAAGTGATTCTTGTGTGTGATGGGAGCACCTGAATAGGCCTCAGGCCCAGATCAGGTGGCTTGTAGTCTACACTTTTGTTTGGCTGCCTCGCTCATTAAATCTTCTGTTAGCCAAATTGCCTTTAATTATTAATTAGTCTAGGTGAAGTTATGATTATTAATTGGCAATAGGCAAATTCGGGTTCTCACCAGTGTATACAGAAGTCCCACCCTTGCTGTAAGTATCTGAACAGACACAGAGACTGGATGTAGTGAAATATAATGTCTCTTTACTGGAAGATATATATATCATTCGAACAATACACAAACACACACACATTTATACATATGCTAGGAAATAAAGATAGATTCTTAACACAGTTGCTTTAGCAGGATATTCGTTGGTTGGGCAATATTTACCTGTCTTCATTAGTTGAGCCGTTCCAATGGAAGAATGGAGGGGTTTAGGAATAGAAAATG
>NW_015167615.1:131582-133418 GCF_001447785.1 Gekko japonicus
TTTAAAATGTTCTTTATGTTTGCTCTCAGGGTAATCTGGCTGCCACCAGGGAAATTTAGGATTTCCCGACCTTGTCCTTTAATATTTTTCCTACTGGTTTTGGTATTGTGACCCAGGGTCTGGGCTTTCGAAGGACTATGTGTTTCCTGGGAAGAATTTCGTTCAGAACTTGTGTCTTAAATAAAAGTAGATTTATTTGATGTTCACACACTCTTCCCTCTTATTGACAGGGATCAGGGCATGTCACTTTGTAACAATATTTTCCTTAGGCCATATATGGTTACTGTTTCTTTATGCTTTAACTTTTCATAACACACACAAGACTTCTCTCTCTCAGACCTTAAAACGAACAAACTGCTTAACTCTTTTACTACACAGAACTTCTGCTTCTCTCTCAGAAGTCAGAACTTAAACTCCTATCAACTGCTTTTCACACAGCACTCCCTTCTGACTGACTGTTTAACTGTTATATCACTAACTCTTTAACTGTCATCATTAACTGTTACTTCTGATAGACATACAAATCATCCACACAGCATCCATTCCAAAATCCCTCCCCCTCTCTGTCACTCACCAAACATATCACTTGCCTGTGTCCAGCATTCTAGATCATCATCACAGCCATACAAACCAACTTTTAAAGACACACACACACAGTAAAACATGGAATCGTAAAACATGCCCTGAAAATGTAGTTGGTCTCTAAGGGGCTACTGGACTCCAATCTACTGTAGACCAACATGGCTGCCCTCTGAAGCTAACACCTAGAGGAGGTTTCTGGTCTCATAGCGGTTGAGAAGGAGCTGTGTTCACCGTGGCAGCATTTTCCAGCAATGGCAAAATAGCTGAAGGAGATACTGCAAGCAGAACACAGAGATTTAGGAGTAGGCTGTCCAAATAGCCAGCATATGTCCAGGATGGTCATTCTAGTAATGTAGGCCTCTGTCATACTACAAAAATAAATAAATAAATAGTCTTATTGAACCTGTCTGGAGTTTGCTGAAATGAATAGGAACAGTCTTGTCTGAATCAAGTCATTTCTCAAACATCAGTTGCCTTGCTACATCAGTATGTTTGACAAAGTGTACACTGTATGAGTTACATCAGGCGAACAAAGCATTTGTTCAATCCCTGACATCTCTGGTTCAGGGACCAGGCTGGTGATGCAAAAGTCCTCTAGCTGAGACCATGGAAAGCTGTTGCTAGTCAAAGTAGACAACACTGACTTTGATGAACCAAAGTCCAACCAACCTAGTCCAAAGCAGCCTTGTGTGTTCACACTGGCTCTGAATTAAACAAAATGAACACAACTTTTTAAATGGGGGGGAGAAACCCTGAACATTCTTACTGTGCTACAGTTTAATATTATTCCCTCTGTAGAGTGGTATTAACATAAGAGAAGCCAATGTTGGATATTGCCTCTTCTCTAGGTTTCATGGTAGCCAGAACCATCAATGATTTGGGGGACTCTGGGAGACCCAGGTTCAGATGCCTTTTTGCATCCATGCCTGTAGCTGCCACCACCTCCCGTGGCAGTGATTTCCATGTGTGAATCACTCTTTGGGTGAAGAAGTACTTCCTTTTATCTGTTCTAACCCGACCGCTCAGAAATTTCATGGAGTGCCCACAAGTTCTTGTATTGTGAGAAAGGGAGAAAAGTACTTCTTTCTCTACCTGCTCTATCCCATGCATAATCTTGTAAACCTCGTTCATGTCACCCCTCAGCCATCGTTTCTCCAAGCTAAAGAGCCCCAAGCGCTTTAACCTTTCTTCATAGGGAAAGGGTTCCAACCCTTTTATCATTCTAGTTGCCCTTTTCTACACTTTTTCCAAGGC
>NW_015167615.1:133547-135609 GCF_001447785.1 Gekko japonicus
TGGAACAGAAAAAAGGGTGTGATTTCAAGTGATTCTTGTGTGTGATGGGAGCACCTGAATAGGCCTCAGGCCCAGATCAGGTGGCTTGTAGTCTACACTTCTGTTTGGCTGCCTCGCTCATTAAATCTTCTGTTAGCCAAATTGCCTTTAATTATTAATTAGTCTAGGTGAAGTTATGATTATTAATTGGCAATAGGCAAATTCGGGTTCTCACCAGTGTATACAGAAGTCCCACCCTTGCTGTAAGTATCTGAACAGACACAGAGACTGGATGTAGTGAAATATAATGTCTCTTTACTGGAAGATATATATATCATTCGAACAATACACAAACACACACACATTTATACATATGCTAGGAAATAAAGATAGATTCTTAACACAGTTGCTTTAGCAGGATATTCGTTGGTTGGGCAATATTTACCTGTCTTCATTAGTTGAGCCATTCCAATGGAAGAATGGAGGGGTTTAGGAATAGAAAATGGTGAACACGTGCTCTGAACCAGCAGAACCACGTGGACTCTAGCTGCAGACTAGAGGTTAAAGATGGAGGTAGGGTATGTGGATAGCAAGCTGGGCATAAGAGGGTTAAAGCTTCGATAGGGGTTGTGGAGAGGGTAATAGAGAGAGACCATGTGGTTGGACAGTATCTTTTATAATGTGGTATAGGGGGGCTGGCTAGGCTGGCCACATCCCCCTGTGACACTTCCTGTAAGTCCGTCCCGTAAAACTGGGGACTGGCACCTGGATGAATCATCAGGCTAGGGCTATTGTCTCTTAATTGGATTTGTAGGTAGCTGGAAGAGGAGGGGGGGAAGAGGTTGCCTACATGTGCTGGAAGAAACTCCTAATGGCGTCTGGAGTTCTCTGTCCTCAGGTTATCCATGACATGGCATCTGAGGCTTTGTGCAGGTTTATGGAATTGCTTCATCTCACAGCAGGCAAGATAGCTGGTGACTCTGGACTATCACTGTGGCAGCAACACTAAAGGAAGGTGTCTCTCTTTCAGGTGTGCAGTCTCAACAGGTATTCTCAGGTCTCCATATTATACAGCCCCTTTGCATAAAAACACATCGATAGGCTTGCATGGCAACACTTCTACGGTTCCCGTGGACAGTCCCTCTGTCATTGTACATGGAAGCTCCCAGTGGTAGAATTCTGACATTTCCAGTGAGAACCATAGGAATGGATGCTGTTCCTACTCCTTACTACTGTTCCCGTGGACAGTCCCTCTGTCATTGTACATGGAAGCTCCCAGTGGTAGAATTCTGACATTTCCAGTGAGAACCATAGGAATGGATGCTGTTCCTACTCCTTACTGTCCCACTTGCTGTTGCTACCATGGTAGGGGTGCCTTTTGATGCCCCCGTGTGGATGCCCGCCCCCCAAAATGATTCATTTGGGAGATCTCTTGCTACCATCTGGTGTTCATGAACACACGCCTCTTCCATGTGGTCTGAGACTTAAAAACATTTATAAAAATGAGTTCATGATCCCCGTGGGCTAAAAAATATTCTATGCACAATGGTTGTCATTCTGGTGGTGCCTCAGGAGGTGGCAGCTGGGCAAGTAAATAACAGCTGAAGGACAGTTAGATTCGAGTCTACTCACACCTTAGGGACCAACAAGATTTCTAGGGGACTCCCCGTTTGATCCCGGAGCGGGCGCGCGGGCCCTGCACCCACATCACACAGAAGTGACACGATCACGCAGGGCACGCTGTAGGCGGGGCCATGACCATATGAGGGAAAACAGTATAAAGCTTTTGAGAGTCAAGGCTCCCTTTTGTTGATTCCCGTTGAGGTATCTGACAACGGGAGTGTGACGACCTCTTATCTGGGGAGGTCTGGTTTACCTTTAAAAGTTCTTTTAGTTTTATTTTCCTATGGGTAATCTGGCTGCCACCAGGGAAATTTAGGCTTTCCCACACCTATTTAATTTCGTTCAGAACTTGTGTCTTAAATAAAAGTAGATTTATTTGATGTTCACACACTCTTCCCTCTTATTGACAGGGATCAGGGCATGTCACTTTGTAACAATATTTTCCTTAGGCCATATATGG
>NW_015167615.1:136977-170526 GCF_001447785.1 Gekko japonicus
TAATATTATTCCCTCTGTAGAGTGGTATTAACATAAGAGAAGCCAATGTTGGATCAGGCCAATGGCCCATCTAATCCAACACTCTGTCACACAGTGGCCAAAAATACCAAGTGCCATCAGGAGGTCCATCAGTAGGGCCAGGACACTAGAAGCCCTCCCACTGTTGCCCCCCTCCCAAGCACCAAGAAGACAGTGCATCACCTGCCCCAGCCTGTGAGTTCCTATCTATACTTTGTGGCTAATAGCCACTGATGGACCTCTGCTCCATATGTTTATCCAGTTCCCTCTTGAAGCCATCCATGCCTGTAGCTGCCACCACCTCCAGAGTGCCCACAAGTTCTTGTATTGTGAGAAAGGGAGAAAAGTACTTCTTTCTCTACCTGCTCTATCCCATGCATGATCTTATAAACCTCGTTCATGTCACCCCTCAGCCCATCGTTTCTCCAAGCTAAAGAGCCCCAAGCGCTTTAACCTTTCTTCATAGGGAAAGGGTTCCAACCCTTTTATCATTCTAGTTGCCCTTTTCTACACTTTTTCCAAGGCATCTCATCTCATTCAGTGAACACACTGAAATGTGTCTTCCATGTGAAGTGTGAAATGGATTCATAATATAAGCATGAATTTAAGAATGCAATAGGATGGTACACTTCCGTCAAACCTTCGAAGTTATGAAGCCTTAGATTCCACTTTAGGTGCATTTCTAATTCTTAGCTTTCATTCATCAAACAGAAGAATCAGAATAAAAGGTTTATTGTCACATCACATCCATTCCATAATTAATTCCAGAACCCTGTTTCAAAAATGCATCCTGGGACACAATTGTATTGTCATATTGCACATGGTTAGGAACTACTGCATCTTTTTAGTTTATCTCAGCTGTGGTATTGCATACATTTTTCAGATTTCTAATCAGCTTCCATGCAGCTCTCCTCCTATACCTGAGGCCACAGGAACTGAGACATGTACAGACTTATTCCTAACATACTTCCCAGGGCACCACTCCCAAATCTCCATGCTAATATCTCAACTAAGTAGTTCACACCCTAATTAGAAATGAAGCCTGTGTATCTGATGAAACAACAATATTTCTGTCCTGAAGTCTATGTTGATTGTTCACAGTACTGACAATCCCCGCAAAAGGGATGCCAAGATCTTTTTGGATGCCAGAACATCTGAACTGAACTGATTCAGGACAAACAAAAGAAAGTACTTCACTCATTGAGTAAACTGTGGAATTATCAATCAATCTATTTAGCTCACATGACCAATGGTCTCAAGCACAGAATACAACAAACATGTAAAAGATCAATAAACTGTGGAATTCACAGTCAGTAGATATAGTGATGGCCAAGAGCAGAGATGACAATGAACTTCCGATGGAGATTAGAATGATTAGGATAGGTCTATCAGTGGCTGCTAGCCATGATAACTAGACCCCTTGTCCAGAGACAGTAAACCTCTGGATACCGGTGCTGGGAGGCAACATAGGGGAAAGGCCTTGGCCTCTATGCCCTGTTTGCTGGTCCTCCAGGGCAGCTGGTTGGCCACTATGTGAAACAGGATGCTGAATTAGATGGACCACCAGTCTGGTCCAGCAGGACTCTTATATCGTTAACATACTATATTCACTATTATTTTTGACATCAGCTAAATATCGTTGGTATGGCATCAATGATCTGTTTACATTGTCCTGTACCAAGAATAGATGGAATTTGGTTTGGCTTTTGGTTAGTTTGTTTCTGACTGTATACCACCAGTTGAATGTTCAACATCCTCACTGTCACTCAGGCCAAGAAAAACTATGCCAGATGACTGAATGGACAGTTTGGTGTGCTTTGCAAGCTTACAGAAACACTGGATATGGAGACAGCTGGGTATATAACGGGGTGGGTGGGGGGAATCTCCACACTTTTCTTCTTGCTTAATAGAAAAGAAAAAGAACACAAGGATTATAATATATAATGACTTTAAAAGTCATTTACAGTGCAATCCTAAGAACACTTTCCTGGGAGTAAACCCCACTGAATAGACATGAGTATGATTCTGAGTAGACATGCTTAGGAGTGGTCTCTTAAAATTTTATTGGGATATACAGGATGTAGGTGCTATGAGCAGGGGTCGTTTCATAGAAAAAGAGCTAGGGGAACTCATTAGCATAACTCATTAGCATATGCCACACCCCCTGACATCACCGGAAGTGTGTCATAAGGCCACACCCCCTGACATCACCGGAAGTGTGTCATAAGGCCACACCCCCTGACATCACCGGAAGTGTGTCATAAGGCCACACACCCCACCCCCAATGGTCCCGGCCGCCGCCACCGGCCTTGCAGCTCCATGAGGGGCCCGGCGGTGGACCTCCAAGGCCGGCGGGAGTGCTAGGAAGCCCCGCGAAGGCCCTCCCTGGCCCCAGGCAGGCAGGGGTGGGGAGAGGCAGGGAGGAAGCAACTTACCCTCCCTCTTCTCCTGCCTCCTCCTGGCTGAATGAGGGCCGGAAGCGGGGCGGCCGGAAGCAGGGGGCGGGGCTTCGTCATGTGCCCCGCCCCCCATACCTCACCCGGGGGAACTGCAATCCCCCGGGATTCCCCCCCGAAATGACCTCTGGCTATGAGCACGATATAATCCCGAGAAATGTAATGAAACGGAGGCTAGTACAGATTTCTGTTACAGCATGTACATTCTGTTAAAGCAATGTACATTGATTTCAGTGGCAGCAGAATTAGTTGGCCCTCCCCACTCCATTGACTAAAATACATGCTGCAGTGGTAGATACACTTACCTAGGAGCAAACCTCATGGAGCACAGTGAGATTAAGTTCTAAGTAAACATGTATAGGATGGCACTGACAATCTTACAACAGTAGATCTTTATCATATTCATACATTTTGATTCAAAGGAACACTTTGTTCACTTTAAACTAGAATTGAATCCACCTTCCCTTGAAGAGAAATATATTTTGTACAAAGCACATATTTGATGTTTGACACCATCTCATGTTACAAACACACCCCTATTACTCATAAGCCTTCCAGTGCCCTTATATGTACAGCATGGAGAGACGGTCTAACTTTATCTGCATTCATTGTAATGTGCTGATGTCAGGTAGCTAATGAGTTTCCTACACACTGCAGTATATCCTCTGCTACGATTTCCCATGGAAGCAATGATTCATAGGCATTGCAGCTGATCTTACAGGGATCTCTCACAGGCCTTTTGTTCTAGATTTTATGGAACAATAAAATATTTATTCCTGCCAAAAGGCGATTACGTTTTCCTTCTGTCTGTATCATTTGATGTGTCACTGCGAGTATAAACAGCACAAGGCAGTAATATTTAAAAGGTTGCATCATCTCTCTAATCAATAACACTCACTTCTGCATTGTTCACTGTTCACATTTTATGTTTGCTGCAGCACTAAATTTTGGCGAACTTTCTCTTCATGTAATGACTGTGCTACTACTGTTTTGGGGAGCAAAGGGTAGTAGAAAGTCTAAAGACCTGATGCTTTAGAGAAACTAGAGAAAACAACAGGCAAAAATGTGCAACAATGGTAGAAGAAATGAGATGAAAGATGTCAATGGCTTAGGACGGGGGTATGTACAGGTTAACAATAGCAGTCCTTTGGCACATGAGCTAAGGAGATCATCAACGTAGGAAGGTGCGTGCATGTGTGTGCCTCCTTCTTTGTGCAAAAGAGAAAGAGGACAACCAGTATAGCTGAACCCAAAAAAGCTGATATTGGCCCCTGCCACACGGGGGGGGGGAGTACGGCCAAAGTTTTGGCCGCACCAAAAGAAACATGCGGCGGTGGGATCACATAGATCCCCTGAGCCGCCGCGTAGTTTCTCTCTGGCACGATCAGATGCCAGGGGGGAAGCTACTGAAGGGAGAGCGAGGCTGCTGAACTGCGCATGTGTGCGCGTGCGCAGCTCGGCCGGGAGCCTGGATTGCTCCGGACGACGGGTGCAGCGGCAATCCCACGGCCATGCTTGCTGCGGTGCTTCAGGTAAGTCCTCCTCTGTAGGAGGTTCTTTTTTGCAGCGGCTTTTCCGGGTTTACGGACGGATCGGGGGCGGGTGCGCGCCGCTTCCCAGATGTTGCGGTGAGAACGCGCCAGTTTGCTGCGCCCCTGATCCATCCCTCTCCCGAGCCAAAATCTTCCGTGTGACCGGGGCCAAAGATAAGAAAGTGATTACAGCAGCACTGGAGGAAGGGGGAGGATAACTACTTTTTTAATTGCTTGGAGAGTGACTGGTCACTCCTGAGTGACCTTCTGCCCACACCTGCTTTAAATGACTGACATCATCCAGACTGTATCACCTGGTTTTTTTTGTGCTTATACAGTCAGTAGTGTCTAGTCAAGAAACAATAGCATGATCGGCTGGGTTCAAGAGCAAACACCAAAGGCACACAGAGACGTCAAGCAGAGAGTATCTCTTCAAAAACCTCACACTGTTTTCCCTCCCATTTTGCTAAGTGCCCCTTTAAAAACTGGAGGTGGTGGGAGCAGCAGCAGATGACTGGTGGGGAGGGGGCAGCCAGAAAAGTCTAGTTGTATGATCCATCAGTGTAATCCTGAATGGACACTTCCAAATTTCACTGATGTATCCAGACAGCGTTAGGAATTATTGGTTCCTTGCTCATGACTTTTAAAAGGTGTTGATCCAGTCTGTGTTCAAACATAATTAATCAGGACCTGGTTTTATTTGCCCCGCATACAAATCTACAGACATATTTCAAAGTTAAAAAAAAAAGGAATTAACAGTACAGTCTTCAGCATAGTTATATCTAAGCCCATTGAAGTCAATCAGTTTAGAAGGGAGTCACTCAGTTTAGGATTGCACTGTATATTAATATGCCCTGAAAAGACTGGTAGGCAGAGTTGGGTGCTTTTTGCACAGTCATGTAACCAGGGCTATTTTGGGGCAGGAACGCACAGGAACGGAGTTCCGGCTGGCTCCTGAGTTGGCCACACCCAGCAGGAACTCATTAGGATTGGCTACATTAGGGGTGTGTGGCCTAACATGCAAAGGAGTTCCTGCTACCAAAAAAGCCCTGGGTTTTGACAACAAACAAGGTAAACAGAATAAGAAGCAAAAGGTGGGTGTGGCTGGATGAGCACACTTCTGGTAACATGGGGGTGCGGCCTAATGTGCTAATGAGCTGTGCTGTCAGGTGTGTGGCCTAATATGCTAATGAGTGTCTGCTGTTGGGTGTGGCCTATTATGCTAATGAGTTCCTGCTGGGCTTTTTCTACAAAAAAAGCCCTGCATGTAACTAACTTAAAATTGTTGTCTCACCTCTTACTTTCCCCATCTGAGGGGTAAATGTAACCCCAGGCATTAGAAATAAAGGCAAGTTCAAGGCCTAGGGCAGGGGTGGCCAAACTGTTGCTCGGGAGCCACACAGTCTAATTTATAATGTTAATAAAAAGCAAATTTGAATATTTTTCAATAAAAATGTGTGTGTGATATTTGTTCATGTCTTGCAGCTCTCAGACATATGACGTTTATTCTGTGTGGCTGTTACCTTAAGCAAGTTTGGCCACCCTGGCTTAGGGCTTCCTTCCTCAAAGCCCCCCTCCCACTCACACATCTTGGCTTAAGCAAAGCGACTATTTATTACAAAAATGTAATGTATCCAGTCCAGACAAGTCCAGAGAAAAACGTCGAGCTTCGCTCCAAGAGACAATGGACTATGCGGATCCTAGCCCGCTCCAATCAGGGGGCTGGGTTCCCGGCCGAGAGCCTATGGGACTCTCGGCCACTGTAAATAACCTATAGGGAAGTAGGGGTGTGTTTTGGGTGGCAGTTTCTCGGGGGATAAAAGCCGGCCTGTGAGCCGGCCAAAGTCGTCTTGTTCCAGATAGAATAAAGTACGCTTTGCTGAAATCACTCTCCGTTTGTGTACTTTTCAAAAAGGGGAGATACAGTTTTGCACACAGGGTATGGTACTCCCCACCCCCAAACTCCTTTCCCTTCCCCAACCAAAGGTCCAGTAGTCAGTGTCCCAGAAGTACTGTTTTCGTGTTGAAGCTGGTCCAGACGCAGTCCCACAGCAACAGGCCTCCAGTGGGAAGAAAAGTTCTCAGGGCCTTAGGGCTGCCAAATGCCCCCGGGGGGCGGATTTCCTCCCGCTTTCGAGCCCCGATTTCCGCCCCCGCGGAATCGGGGCCCGGGGGAAACCCCACCCCCGCATGCACGTCACCCGGATGTGACATCACTCGCTGGGGCGGGGCCACAGCCATTTGAGGGGAGAAAACTATGTTTTCCCGTCAAATGGCTGTGGCCCCGGCCCAGCGTGTAATGTCACATCCGGGTCGCGCACGCGCACCAGGAGATGGCCAGCGATCCCCCGCCGAGGAGGTAAGAGAGATTTGGCAACCTTACAGGGCCTACCTCATCACCATCCGAGAGAAGAAACCAGCTTCAGTTCATAGGCAGATGGTCTGGGGGCTAACCTCCTCCAGAAGAAATGATTTCCATAAAGGGAGGGGAAGGTCCTGGACCCACCTGCACCAGACAAAAACCTTCTTCAGCTGAGTCCTTTCAGCAATCTAGTCCTTGGAGAGACAAATGACTAGGCCTCATGCTCCACACCCACACCCTACCTAGGTTTCTTTTTCTTCTAGTCACTCCTACACACACTTCTCCCAATATGCAAATTAAGTAGTTTCATTGCTCCACCCAACAGCATATATCCTCAAAGCTCTACAGAAGCATATATTTACAAGAGCCAGTGTGGAGTTAGCCTAAGACTGGACCTGTGTTCAAGCGCATGTTCAGCCATAAATGCTTATGAATGACCTTTCACAAAGCACTGTATTTCCAGAGGAAACATGAGATCATCTCTTTGTGTACATACATGTAACATACACAAAGAGCTTCATGTTTTCGCACTGCAATTTATTACCTTCTCTGCCCTTTCAGCTTTATTTACTGTTTGACCTCTCCAGTCCATGCTAGCAAAGCAGTTCAGGAAAAGGTAGGGTTGCCCAGTCCTATTTCCCCCCAGCGGGGGGGGGGGATTTGGGGGGCGTGCCAGGAGTGGGAAGGGGCATGCCAGGAGGAGGAGGGTCCGCCCCAACATGATGATGTCACACAGAGTGATGTCATCGTGTCAGGGATGCACCACCAGGTGCACATTCCCCCCCAGAAGCGGGAGGCATATTGTGCTCAAAGCCATTGCCTGGGGAACAAGATAAGACAGTATGAGATTGCATCAGTACCCTGCTGTGATATGTTGAAGACAATGGTGACACATAACCTTACAGACTCTTTTGTTCTCTTCCCTAGCTGGACCAGTTCATTCCCACAGCATTTCAGACCAGCCCACAACCACAGCAAAGAAGTGCAACCAAAGCATGCCAGGTGTGGTCCAGATAGTACCGCTTGGTCAGAGGAGGTCAGAGTGGAGCCCCTTCCATGTCTATTTTTGAAATTTAATTGCAGGAACCCCCGCCCCCCCAAAAAAAGAGTGCCTGCCCACAGAAACTCAGGAGCCAGTGGTCATCAGTTCAGCACCCAAGTCTGCATATGGTAAGAGCCTCAGAGAAACCCAGGGTTATTCCTCTCAGCACAGAATGTCACCCTTTTGAACCCAACCCTAAACATTGTCACCCTTTTTAACCAGGAGGAAGAGACCCATCTATTGACACTCATGGCTCAGAGGGTGATCTGTGGATAGCTTTGAATGGCCTTAAGGAGCAGGTTGAGAGTCTCAGACCTGCATGGAAACCATGCAGGAGATGTGAGTTGCCTTGCCCACCAACAATCAGCATGAATGCTTGGCGGGCAGTGAATTGTTTTTGTGATGCCTGGAATTTATACCAGGACACAGTATGAGACACTGCAAGTTCTTAAGGAGGGCTGTGCAATAGTGGTGCTATGAATACACTTAGGCAAAAGACACGCAGAGCTGTGATCATACCACAACATGCTGGCCATTCCCATTAGGTAAGAAACAGCACATGCAATGCCCCTGCCCGGGATGACACTGATGTTCGTACAATGCCAGAAGGGAGGAAAAGGTCGAAGAATGTCATGAGTGGAGGGAAACATCAACTCAGACGTATGCACTTACAGAAGCTCAAAAATCATGGGATCATGGATCAAAAACTGGCTAATTAATAGAAAACAGAGAGTGAGTATAAATGGGCAATTTTCTCAGTGGAGGGAGGTAAGCAGTGGGGTACCACAGGGATCAGTACTTGGTCCACTGCTTTTTAACTTGTTCATTAATGATTTGGAGTTGGGAGTAAGCAGTGAAGTGGCTAAATTTGCGGATGATACAAAGTTGTTCAGGGTGGTGAAAACCAGGGAGGATTGTGAGGCACTCCAAAGGGATCTGTCAAGGATGGGCTAGTGGGCGTCAACATGGCAAATGGGGTTCAATGTGGCCAAGTGCAAGGTGATGCAGATTGGAGCCAAAAATCCTAAATATCAATACACATTGATGGGGTCTGAACTGGCAGAGACTGCTCAAGAGAGAGATCTTGGAGTTCTAGTAGATAACTCACTGAAAATGTCGAGACAGTGTGTGACTGCAATAAAGAAGGCCAATGCTATGCTGGGGATTATTAGGAAGGGTATTGAAAACAGATCAGCCAATATCATAATGCCCCTATATAAATCAATGGTGAGACCTCATTTGAAATACTGTGTGCAGTTCTGGTCACCACACCTTAAAAAGGATATTATAGCTTTGGAAAAAGTGCAGAAAAGGGCAACTTGAATGATAAAAGGGTTGGAACACTTTCCCTATGAGGAAAGGTTAAAGCGCTTAGGGCTCTTTAGCTTGGAGAAAAGACTACTGAGGGGTGACATGATTGAGGTTTACAAGATTATGCATGGGAAAGAACAGGTAGAGAAACAGGTACTTTTGTCCCTTTCTCACAATACAAGAACTCGTGGGCACTCCATGAAATTGCTGAGCGGTTGGGTTAGAACAGATAAAAGGAAGTACTTCTTCACCCAAAGAGTGATTAACACATGGAATTCACTTCCACAGGAGGTGGTGGCAGCTACAAGCATGGACGGCTTCAAAAGGGAATTAGATAGGCATATGGAGCAGAGGTCCATCAGTGGCTATTAGCCACAAGGTATAGATAGGGGCTCTGGGGCAAGTGATGCTCTGTCTTCTTGGTGCTTGGGGGAGCCAACAGTGGGAGGGCTTCTAATGTCCTGGCCCCACTGGTGGACCTCCTGATGGCACCTGGTATTTTTGGCCACTGTGTGACAGAGTGTTGGACTAGATGGGCCTTTGGCCTGATCCAACATTGGCGTCTCTTATATTCTTATGTCTATGACATTAGACCTAGACAGTCTCACTGTGTAATGAGCCATGGTCACTTTGAGAGGCCTTTGGAAATCCTGGTGCCTGGTGGCAGCACGCACCCCAACACAGGAAAACACAACTACTCACATACCAGGTGGGAAGCCGTCTATAGCAAATAACAGGTTTACCCACCTGACTATGATTCTGTGTCCTCCTGTGTCTTTTCTGAGTACTCCACAGCAGTCTCTGCCTGATGCTCAGGAATTTCATTATCTCCATCTTAGGTGATAAAAAGAAAACATGAAAATCTCAGAGCAACACATCACCTAAGCAGCCAATGCCAACCCTTGCTTGCAGCCATCTCCTCCCATCAGCGAAAAGAGCTTCTTAGGACATCAGTTGATTAGGATTCATCTGGGACACATCAGTTTTATGAATACTGCCATCCACATGACACCAGTCTCAGAAATCCCAGCTGGGCGGGAGGGTAGGGTGCAAGGTCCCAAAGTGACCATGGTGGGTGGATGGGCAGGAGGGGATGACTGATGCTGGCGAAAGTCCGGTGACAGTCGGGTATGGAGGACAACTATTAGTGGGTTACAAGTTAAACAGACAAACAACTCAACATTCCCACCTTACCAAACATGCCACTCGTTCCCTGGTCCACATCTTTACCCTCACTGATTGCTTCCAGTTCAAGTGTGAATAGCTCCCCTGACCCCTCAGCTGGGGTGACAGCTATTTCATGTGCTATTTAACTTGTAACCCACCCTACCACACAAATGGGGTAAGGCAGCTCACAACATAATAAAAAAAATAAAAACCAAGATATAAAAACTGTTAATTTATTAAAATAAGATGGCATTAAACATGAGTAATCCAACATCTCCTTTGACATTTTAACAGGAAATGGTAGATGGCCTGATTTATAACAGTTTTTAATCAGATGGTGGGAAGTACCTAAAATATAGTGCCTCATAGATGATAAACAGTGTCTAGAGGCACTTGGCAGGTACTACATTACAGATTAATATTAAAAATTTTAAACAATAAACCAGTAGTAATCAAAACTGATCAGATGGTGTTAGACCTTATGTATCTTCCCTTGGGAGGGGGGAAAAAAGGGAGGCCAGGCTTGATGGTAAACCATTGCTATCGTCAACCATTGGCCTTGTGGAACATCTGTCTTACGGGCCCCGTGGAACTGTTTTAAGTCCTGCAGGACACTGATGTCATTAGGCAGAGAGTTCCACCAGACTGGTGCCAGGGTTGAAAAAGCCTTGGCTCTGGTTGAGGACTGCCGGATATCCTTCGGGCCACAGATCACCAGTAGGTTCTTATCTCGATAGCATAGTGCTTTTTGGGGAGTATACTAGGAGAGCCGGAGAGATGGTCCCTTAGATACACTGGTCCTAGACTGTTTAGGGCCTTGAAAGTCAGTACCAAAACTTTGAACCTGATCCGTTACCCAACATGGAGCCAGTGCAACAGGACTGGTCGAATATGTGCTATCAATGAGTTCCCAGTACGGACCCATGCCGCTGCATTCTGGAAGAGTTGTGATTTCCAGCTCATACCCAAGGGCAGCCCTGTGTAGAGCGTAGGGTTGCCAAATGTGTATTACCTGGCGGCAGGGGGCTCCCGGCTGGCGATCCCGAGCAGCCGGGAGCCCCCTTTGCTCTGACATAGAGTTTCCCCCTCAAATGGCTGTGGCCCCGCCCCCAGCGTGCCCAGCGTCACACGTCACATCCGGCTGATGTGGACGCCGGGGTGGGGTTTCCCCCGGGGCCCGATTCTGCAGTGTCGGAAATCGGGCCTCCAAAGCGGGGGGAAATCCGCCCCCCGGGGGATTTGGCAGCCCTAGTAGAGCGTGTTACAATAGTCTAGCCTGGAAGTGACCATTGCATGGATTACTGTGGCTAAGTCAGGGTGAGACAGGAAGGGGGCTAGTTGCCTGATGTGGTGCAGCTGGAGGAATGCCAGTCTGGCAGCATTTGTGACCTGGGCCTCCATAGATAGACAGGCATCCAGGAACACACCCAGGCTCTTGGCAGTTGGTACCAGTGTTAGAGGTACACCATATATTGTACTCTCTATACACTCTATATCGCAAATAGAGTTTGTTGTGGGCCGAAAGATGTTGTCTTCCATATTCTAGTGTCCACCTCAGTCTAGGAGCCCCTATTATTTCTTTCCATGGATGTAACAAGAAAGGTAATAATTAATATTCAGGAACTCTTAATATCCCTTCCTTGCAGTCTGGAAGGGTACAGTCCATTTTCCACCTCAGCACTCCGCAACCTCATTACTACCTCATAGTGGTGTATATTTCAATCAGGTCTGGGAGGGAATTCATCAACTATCCATAGCTGTTTGCTTTTCTAAATTTCCTTAATGAAGAGGGCAGAAAGTACAACTAGAGGCCACTCAACAGCTTTATGGCACATAGTTCCTAATAGGAACACCTTTACCTGAGGGGCACGGCCAGGATAGTAAGGCTGGCAACAGGCCTGGATAAAAAAATGTCCCGTACCTTTAGTAAAGGCTGAATGGGATGTTATTTACTAGGTGATACTATTTACCTCTATGCCATGAAAAGCGTCACTTGCCCATTTCTATACATTAAAGGGGCAGGAAATTTTTCTCCAGGCTTGTTGGCAACTCTACTGGGCAGTCATCAGACTTTGCCCTGTCTTGGATGACCTCTTGCTGACCTTTGGGAGCACTTCCAGATCCTGCTTTAGAGTTGACTCTGAACAGCTTAGGGTTGTCAGAGTCCAGGTGGAGCCTGGAGATCTCCCAGATTTACAACTGATCTCCTAACTACAGAAATCAGTTCTATGGTTTGCTCACCCTAGGCTCTAATCCCAAATCTCTAGGAATTTTCCAACCTGGAGCTGGCAACCCTACTGAGCTGCTGTGCTTGGGTGACATCTTCACATAGAGTGATGTGTGGTGAGTGTGGGGTAATGGTTAGAGCAAAGGTGTCAAACTCATTTGTTTTGAGGGCCGGATCTGACATAAATGTCACTCTGTTGGGCTGGGCAAGGATGTGTTGTTACATCCTATGACATCATTTCCAGGTCAAAGATCAAGTGCCAGCACATCATGATGTCACTTCTGGGGCACTCCCACCAAAATGCATGTCTTCCTGTGTGGCCACTTGCCTCCCCACAGAACTGTGTTCCAGAGCATCAGAGAATTTTAACCAATATATCTGCTATAACTGTTCACTTTATACATCAGATGAAGTGAGATCTAAGTCATGAAAGCCCATGCTGCTGCTAATTAATTTTACCAAGCACCATTTATTGATTCAAATCTTCCTGGTATTCTACAGAGGGTGTTTTCAAAAGACAGAGGCCCCTGCCACACGGGGGGAAATTGATGTGGGCAAAGTGCGGCTTTTGAAAGCAGCACCAAAAGAGACACGTGGCGGCGGGATCACACAGATCCCGTGAGCCGCCGTGCAGTTGCTCCCTGGCACGATCAGATGCCGGGGAGAAAGCCACAGAAGGGAGCGCGAGGCCGCCGGCTGCGCATATGTGCACATGCGCAGTTTGGCTGGGAGCCTCGATTGCTCTGGAAGACGGGCGCTCCGGCTATCTGAAGGCCACGCTTGATGCGGCATTTCTGGTAAGTCCTGCTCTGTAGGTGTTTTTTTTTTACAGCGGATTTTCGGCCTCAAGGGCCGGATGGGGAACGGGTGCGCGCCGCTTCCCAGATGTTGCAGTGAGATCGTGCCCATTTGCTGCGCCCCCGATCCGTCCCTCTCCCGGGCCAAAACCTTCCGTCTGACCGGGGCCTTTATCTGCAACATTTCAGCCTGTTGAAGAATTTGAAATTTTAGCTTGCACACTGCTTTGTAATTTTCGTTAGTCTTAATTAAAGGTATGACACGGCTTTTGTGTTTTATACCTCTGTGTTTCCCTTATGCTTAGAAGGCTTAGAAGGTTGGTGGTTGCAGTGCCTGGTGAGGACTGAAAGAAGTCAGAATGTTTCTTTCCCTCTTGCCAGCCACTGGAATTGCACTGAATTACTGCCTACAGGAGCTGCGGTGGCTCAGGTGGTTAAGACGCTGAACTGCAGGCTGTGGAAGGTCAGTAGTTCAGCAGTTCGAGACCCGGGTGCCACAAGATGGAGTGAGCTCCCGTCTCTAGTTCCAGCTCCTGCCAACCTAGCAGTTCGAAAGCAAGAAATTGCAAGTAGATAAATAGGTACCACTTCGGTGGGAAGGTAACAGCGTTCCGTGCGCCTTTGTGTTTAGTCATGCCGGCCACATGACCACGGAAACGTCTTCGGACAGCGCTGGCTCTTCGGCTTTGAAACGGAGATGAGCACCGCAACCCTAGAGTCGGATTCGACTGGCTTTCGAGCAAGGGAACCTTTACCTTTACCTTTTTACTGCCTAAATACTATGTACTAATAACTATGAATACATATATAATCCCTACAATAGCACAACGTGATTTTAAAAATATGGTCAATAAAATAGTAAATTTAAATGTATATTTGTTTTTTTTGGGGGGGAGGATCATACCTCCAGTCAGATTCATTGCCTTCATCATTTGGGCCACCTGATGAAACCCCCTTGTAGGACTATGGGCTGGATTTATGATCTCTTGCAAAGGGGGGAACTGGCAGTGCTAATGTGTCTTCCTCTTTTAATCCAAACATTTAAATACATACACACAGCTCCTGATGAATCCTTTTGCTGCTTTCTAGCTAAAGGGGGAAAGGATCAGAATGAACCAAGCGTGGTCATAAATGTTGTATTTCTCTTGGATGTTTTGGCTTGCATTAATTGTCATATTCATAACCCGTAATTCCATTACTGTCCTTTGGCTGTTATTTTTCTCTCTGTATTTGATTATTTAGCCATTTTTATTTTAAAACCCAAAATGAAGTTTTTAAAACACTTCCCTCCCCCCATCTTTTTCTTGCTTCTTACCTCATTTACTTTCATTGGGGCTGGGGAGTTAGAAATGGCTTATTTGGAGAAGGGACAGATGTGTAGAGGAAAAACTGGGGGAGGGGGAGGAGAAAGAGGGGGGAGATATAAGAATTCTTTTCATCCTGTTCAGTCCTAAATCCTTCTGTTGGCTGTAGAGTTTGTGTGTGTGTGTGTGAAGAGAAGCAGATTAAAAGGAATCTTACCTTTAATATGTGTGTGTGTTTGTGTGTGTGTGTGAGAGAGAAATCAAGTCTCAAAATAAGCAGCAGGGTAGGGCAATCGCAAACAGGGGGGCAGAAGAATCCCCCTCCCTCTGAAGAAGTGTGCACACACAATAAAACTTATACCTGAAATAAAATTTTGTTGATCTTTGTCTGGACCTGACCTCACGGGGTCCCGACTCAGCCAGATCCCCAAGCAGGATTCTCCCACATGGGAGGCAGGACCCCGCCCTGGGAGCCCAGGCTCCCTTGGAGTGTGCCCCGAAATCACTGTGCAGGTGACTCTCCCTATCAGGGCAGTGGCTGCCAGAGACTTGACAAGCCAACCCCAGCCGGTGGAAGGCAGAAGCAGTGGCGTACAACCCAGAGAAGCGGAGGGCGGGTACCAAGAAACCGGGGTCAGGCGAGGCAATCAAGGCCTAAAGAGAAGTGGCGAAGTTTGAGCAGGGTACCTTCACTGCTAGAGCAACTAACCAGGCATCTGCCTTCGACTCCAGGGAACACTGCTTCCAACTCACGGGCAAACCAGGGTGCACAGAGGCCAACAGAGGCAATGAGCCCTCAGTCGTTGGATGGGGCAGCTCTGTCCCACACATGATGGCACGGATGGGCCCACCAAGGGGTCATTTCCTGCAGAAGCGCACAGGAGCGGAGCTCTGGCAGTAAACAGCCCAGGGGGCGGGCACATGCAACAAGCTGGTTGCATGCTCTCAGCCTAATCTACCTTGCAGGGTTGTTGTGAAGATAAAATGGAGGGGAGGAGAAAGATTTAAGATGCTTTGGGTCCCCGTTGGGGAGAAAGGCAGGTTGTCAAAGAAACTGGTAATCACTTGATATGACAACTGGATATTCCTCTATGAACCAGACAGTTCTGGTGATTCATGGTTTCTATAGAACATGATAGAGAAATATACAACCATGTGTGTATGCAGCCTTGGTTATCTACACTGCATCTACATATCATTTGATATTGTCCTATCCAGTGTTCCCTCTAAGCTGAGTTAGTGTGAGCTAGCTCACAGCTTTTTAGCCTCTGGCTCACACATTTTTGTCTTAGCTCAGGAAGGAGGGCTCCAGAGCAAACTGATTTATGCAGTAGCCAAATCGCTCGCTCACAACTTTTATGCAGTAGTTCACAAGTAGAATTTTTGCTCACAAGACTCCACAGGTTAGAGGGAGCATTGGTCCTCTCATTGGTTTTATTTAAATTGGTCCTGACTCGTCTCAGTGTAACTTGAACAAGACCTTTCCTTCATCCTATGTATAGCAAGAACTGTATTAAACAATTGTACACACTATCAAGAGAAAGTGCCTGTTTTGTTGCAATAAGATATGTTTTGAAGTTCCAGTTCATTTATACCGCCCCCCACTAGATTTTACATCCAATTTGATACATACATGTTGTATGCAACTTTTCTTATATAATGAGAGAAAAAGAAAATCAGGTTTGAGGTAGGCTTTAGTTATGTGCTTTCAGTCTTCTATGGGCTTCTAGCCTTCGGTAGAATGGAAAGCAATCTGTCTCTCAGCTCTGATTTATGCTACAGAACACACCCAGTTCTGAATAATGATTGTGATTAGCATGTCTTGAGAAACTGATCTCACCTTTCATTACCAGAGACTGCCATGAACAAGCCATTTCATCATACAGACCTATCAAGTTAAACCACCACTTGAAGCAGCATTTCAGAAAATGGCTTGGCTGCTTAAGAGTTTGTGGCGATGCTGGTCAAATATTAAAATCCAAAAAGAGAGCACAGTCCACATAATACCTTTTATTACGATCAGCCACAATGACACAAAACAGGGAACAAGCTTTGAGCTCACCAGAACTCTTCGTCAGGCTGGATGTGTTACAAAATAAAAAAGAGGTGGGGGTTAGAGGGGGGATGTTTCAGGCTATGGGTTTGAGTTAAAACTACCTAATTTGGATTTACTGGACTTTATACCTCATGTAACATTTTCAGCTTGTCTCCCAAGTTAGTGTGATGATGGCCAAGTTATTTCCTAGCTTTCTTCTGTAAAGAGATTTTAATTCTCTCTAGGCAGAGAGGCATAAGGCCTAGCATGGCTGAAAACTTCTTACATGATTTTAAGCCCTTTTCTCACCAGCATTCCTGTACTTAATGCCTGCTGGTGTCAGGTTGCACTCTAGTTCCTGTGAGCAAAGGAAAAAAAATGGTGCCTTTACATTGAAATTACAAAGGCCAGCAATTTCTCTTGTATCTCTCCGACACCAAGCGAGACTCACAAATCATTTGTAGGGCAAGAGCAAAGGAATTTGCTTGCTAGTCAATGTATTAACAATTTGGGAGATAAATTTAAGATAATACACAAGGTGTAAAGTCTATTAAAGCCAAATTAGGTAGTTTTACCTTGTGTTGGGGACTACATAAAGCCACAGAAAATTGCTTGTCCAGCTTCCTTTTAAAAAATGGCCAAAACTGATTGTACAGAACAAGGTAAAGAAAGTGTTGATGCATAAGAATAAGCCTCTTTGAGAAAGTGTTGTAATTTCTTTTGCATTACAGGAGCAGAATTTCCCTCTCAGCGACTGTGTGGTGAATGCAGGCAGGGGCATACACTTTGCAATTTCCTGGGGCACAGGGCTGAACTTGGTCCAGGCCCAAATTTAGTAATCTATATTAAATTAATAAATTATGAAATTATATATCTCTCTATATAATAATTCTATTTTGGTGTGAATGCTCCACATGCTCCCACAGCCTTTGGCTCCCTCAGCTGCCACTCTGAAGGCCTGCCAATCCCCTGGCTGCATTGCCTCACTGTGTTGCCTCTGCCCCGCCCACAGAGCCAGCAGCCAGCGTCTCGCCCTCTTTTATAAGCCTCTATTATGGCTCTCTTAGCTGTCTTTTTTTAAACTGAGAAGCCCAGGCTCTTCAGCCACTGGAAAGGTGCTCCAGCCCTTTAATCCTCTTGCTTGCCCTTTGCTGCACTTTTCCCCCAGCTCCACAATGCCGTTTTTGAGTTGTGGTGAACAGAACGGCACGCAGTATTCCAAATGAGGCTGCGCCACAAAGGCATTACAACAGTGGCCCTTTTATTTCCAATTCTTTTCCAAATAATCTCCAGCACAGAGGGAGATTACTAGTTGCAGAAGCCCAGTTCCAGACGCTGAAGCCCTACCTGAAAGCCCCCTTTGCTCTATCAGCGAATGCCCATTTGCCTTCAAAAATGTATGAGCTGGAAGAGGATTCTCAGAAAGTTCAGATCCAAATTCCAGGACCTCTTCCTCTCTGCACAGGCACCTATAAATAGCACTCACTATTACTCATGTCCTTGCCAGATTACATTCTGTAGTAAACACAGCCTATGTTACCAACTTCATCAACGTCATTCAACTTGGCTTTCCTGCCATGCAAGATTTCAGGCTTACTTTTGGTAACCTGGTACAAGACGACACAGGATGTACACATGCAAATAAATGCACACATGCAATGTCGCCAACTACCAATCTGGTGTAAAAATATGGAACTACATTGCCACTGTTACTAATGATAACACAAATGCCCTTTATAAATATCTCTTTACTACAGTACCTGCAGTCCAGGACATTCCTAGCTCACTTCGCTTATGAGATGGTTGCAAAGCCCCAAATCAAAAGCTTAATGATAATCAGATCTGCTCCTTTTGAAATTATCTAGTTCTTTCTCAACAAAAACTACTGGATTTGTCAAGAATCATCGTCTGTTGAATAGAGTTTGAGTTCAGAGGCACCTTTAAGACCAACAAAGTTTTATTCAAGGTATAAGTTTTCATGTGCAAGACAGCTACCCACCTGAATCCATCTTCTGTTGAGTGAGGCAAGAGCATGGGTATTGCATCTGTTCTGCAGTCACTTGGGTAACTGATTAGTTTCGGACCTCCTCTCCCAATATGCTCTGCTGAGGCAGCTCTGCTCATCACATCAAAGCCTTCTGAATGTGCCACGCTGCAAATGGGTAACCCAGACAGCTGCTTGCACTCCAGGATTCTCTGCTGTGGCTCTCACACTCCTATCATTTCACAGACTGTGTAAAATGAAGCTGTTCAGGGAAGTATCCTATATTTGTAATTCCCTTATGTATTGGCCGTTTCCAGCTCTCCCATTGGTTGGGAAATTCCTGGAGATTTGAGGGGTGGAGCCTGGAGAGAGTGAGGTTTGAGGAGGGGTAGGACCTCAGACAGGTAGAATGCCATAGACTCCACCCTACAAACCAGCCATTCCCTCATGGGGAATCATTGTTGCCAGTCTCCAGGGGAAGGATGGAGATCACACAGAACTACAACTGCTCTTCAGATTGCAGAGATCAGTTCCCCTGGAGAAAATGGTGGACTCTGTGTCATTATACCCTGCTGAGGTTGCCACAGCAAATTGATGCTGAGTGCCCAAGGCCGGGCCTCTTTCTAGAGCTCCTTGTATTTATTTCCACAACGGGCCTTATTCCTAGTATTTCCATAAAACATACATGCCATCATCAGTTAATCATGTCGTTGTTTTTTTTTTTAAATCCCCCCTCTTGTAATAGTCTGGATCTCAGTCAAAGAAAGAGGAGTCTTCATCTCAGAATCCACAGTAAATATTGGCTTCTCAGATACTCTGGGCTGAAAATATGGGAGCATTTGATTAAATTAGGGTCCAGGACAGCAGAATCCCCTCATTTTCCATATTTGGTGAAGCAACTTTATCTCCCCCTCCTCCTCTACCACGTACGGACACAAAAAGACAAAAAAGAGTCTATTCCATATCTTCCATTTTTCCCCCTGAAGCTGCAAGGCACAGGATATCAAAATCACCTTAACGTCCAGCATTTGAGTCACAGGTTTCTTCTCCCCCTCCCCCAACACACATGGATAAATACAGAAATATTACCATGTCTTCCACTTTTTCTCTAATCCTGCAAGTCCCAGGATACCAAAATCACCTTAACTTCCAGTATGTTGCTTGTTTCAATGATCCACAGGTTGTGAGTAGGGGCTTTATTGAGAACTTCCAAAGAAAAATAAAGTAAGGGAGTAGAGGGGTGCTCCCGTGTGGCAAGTAAATGTCCCAAGAAAGAAAAGCAGAGTTGGCAGCCTCTGTGCAAGTTGAGAGGATGAGACTGCACAGTTTTGGATAGCAGAGAAGCACATTTTTTTTTAAAAGAAATAAGATCCAGGAATTCAGAGTGAGCTTATATGGATTTCCTGGCTCTGACTGAGTTAAGGGGGAGGGGCTTCCTAGAAAGGTGGCAAAAAGAGATTGCATCCAGGCAGGGTGGAGGCCTGGAGCAGTCAGGGAAGATCAGCAAAAGGTAATCAGTTCACCTGCCTCAGGATTTTGCACTCAGGAAGACCTGCATTTGCTGATGAAATTACCTTGATAGACCATGGTTGGTGACTGGCTTTGCAAGCTCCTATGGCAATGCAGACATCCCATCAGTGAATCAGTCATTAGCATAGCCTGAAGAGAGCCTTGGTGGCAATGCAGACATCCCATCATTAGTCATTAGCATAGCCTGAAGAGAGCCTTGACCTCATCTTCTCCAAAGCAAGGCATTGCTAGCTCCTAACATGGCTGCCAAGGCAAATTTAGACAGGATGGAATCCGGGCAGACAGCACCCATCCGAGTAGGAAGGGGGTCCTTGGTAACACTCCCCCACACTGATAACTAAAGATAAAATGGAGATGGGACCATTTCTTTCTCTAAGGCAGGGCCACCAAGACATAGTAATAATGTAATTATTAGGATCTCATCTATGAATGCAAACCATAATTCTCTTGATACATTACTTAGGTCAGATAGTTTCAGAGGGTAACTGTGATAGCTAGGGTTTAGGTACCGCTTGCCAGACCCCTGTTCCCAGTGGGGGTTTCCCTGATTTGGGGGGCTCCTTCCTGCCACCAGCCAGCCAGCTGGTGGGCGGGGGGGACCCCACCCTCAAGAGCAACCACCTGGCCACCCCTACTGCAACATTTAAAGGGCCCTCCAGCTGGCAATCTGAAGGAGTGGCTGGAGTGAAGAATGTATTTCCTGTAGCCTGCAGCACAAACCCTGACATACATACACCTAGATTTGAGTTCTGTAGCAACTTAGAGACCAAGAAGATTTTGGGGGTATAAGCTTTCGAGACTCAACCCTCCCTTTGTTTCTGACAAAGGGAGCCTTCACTCTCAAAATTTTATACCCCCAAAATCTTGTTGGTCTCTAAGGTGCTACAGAACTCAAATCTAGCTGTTCTACTGCAGGGCATCACTAGGGTTACAACATCCAGGTGGCACATGGAGATCTCCTGCTATTACTATTGATCTCCAGGTGACCAAGATCAGTTCCCCTGGAGCAGATGGCTGCTTTGGAGGGTAGACTCTATGGTAGGGGTGGCCAAACTGCGGCTCGGGAGCCACATACGGCTCTTTCACATATATTGTGTGGCTCCCGGCAGGGGAAGTGAAGGGAAGGAATGCCCCCCCATTGGTCTGCCCTTCCCCAGCCAATGTTCCCCTCCCTGGATAAGCTTGAGGTGAGGGGAGCAGAGAAAGGAAGCAACTTTTAACTTTAAATGCATTCCCAAAGCCCCTCCCTGCCAGCCAGCTTGGAGAAGGCATATGTCTCTTTAAATTCCTTCTCCAAGCCACGCCAGTTGGCGTTGGGGCGTGGGGGGGGCTTGGAGAATGTATTTGTTATGTATTGAAACCTATGTTAAGCTTAAGTCTGAAACAGGATTGTAAATAGACCAATCAGAGCTGAGCAATGTTCTGGAGGGAAGCACTCTGATTGGACCTTATCTGTAAATAGTTATTGGTTCTTAGCTAACATGTGGGCGTAGAGGATTGTAAATAGACCGATCAGAGCTGCACAATGTTCTGACGTACTCTGATTGGACCTTATCTGTAAATAGTTATTGGTTCTTAGCTAACATGTGGGCGTGGCTACCTAAGTCCGGACTGATTAAAAGAGAGCCTGTTGCTCTATGTCTTGTCTCGTATTGCCTGCATTCTTGACTTCTACAATAAAGCTGAATCACTTTGTTAAATGAGCTGCGTGAAGTTAAATGAGCTGGTGACGAAGGTGGGATACAGTGGGTAAGCAGCCCCACAGAACCATAAGAACAATCACTATAGGGCAAGGAATTGTTGCCTTGGCCCTCAAGAGTGAGGCACTGACCGGGCAAGGCAGAGATGCCTTGGCCCCAAGAGCTAATCACAACGGACATCAGAGAACCAGTGCCGGCACCACCGCCGCCACAGATCGGATCCGTCATGGCCACCGTGAGCCAATTCGAGCCTTTTGATGTGAGCACAGAGGACTGGGACACCTTTGCCTCCCGGTTCGAGTTCTATGCAACCGCTTCCAAGATCACTGACCCAGCTGTCAAGAAGGCCACCTTCCTGAGCCTCTAGAATGTGTTTAACCTAGCCCGGATGCTAGTGGCGCCGGCTGAGCTGTCAGCAACCTCGCTAGCTGAAATAACTAAACAGCTACAGGTGCATTTCACCCCCCGACCATCGGAGATCGCTTGCAGGCATCGCGGAACCAGCTACCAGCTCCACAAGTTTGACCAGGCCCAGGATGAATCCATCGCTGAGTACATGGCAGCGCTCTGGAAAACGGCAACGCTATGCAAATTCATCGACCTGAACGACCGTCTCCGAGACCGGCTGGTCTGCGGCCTACGGGATGAAAAGCTACAGCGACAGCTATTCGCTAAAAGGGAGCTCACCTTCCAGACTGCTTACGAGGAGGCTGTCACCGCCGAAGCCGCTGAGCAGTCCACCAAAGAGGTCTGACAACCCATGTCACCTTCTGGATCCCGCCGCACCCTGTCGGTCCACCATGACAGCTGGGAAGAAACCGACAGCGAGGACGGGGACGTTCATCAAATGAAGGCCAGTTGCCACCAAAGGTACCGATGGCAACCGGGTCCCAAATTGGACTGTGCCAGCTGTGGAGGGAACCACGACCACCGGGGTTGCCGGTTCCGCGATGCACAATGCCACGAGTGCGGAAAACCGGGTCACATCGCCCGGGTTTGCCCCTCGTCAAAAGCCAAGAGGTCACCACCAACTTCACTGCAGCAAAACTGAAGATCAGCCCAGACTGACACCAGATGCATCGACTGCATCTACCACTCAACCGTGCTGCAATCGAGCCTGCCAACAGGAGAGAGGATCACAGCGACGGTGCTGCTCAATGACATCCCCTGCGAGATGGAGTTCAACTTGGGGTCGGCGCTCAACATCGTCTTGGCACATACCCTTCATCAGCTGATTTCCGGATGGAACAAATGCCAGCTGCGTCCGTGTGAGGTACAGCTGATCAACTTCCAGAGGCAACACATCCCCGTCACGGGAATTGCCACCCTACAGGCCCGCTACAATGGATTTAGTGGTCCGTTAGACATCGTGGTGGTGAAAGGTCACCGTCCCACCCTCTTGGGACGAGATTGGTTCAGGGCTCTTGACATCCGCCTCACGGGGGTTCAGAATGACACGCCCCTCAACATGCCGAGGCTAACCAAGAGTTCCAGACTCAGAGGGCGGGTTGGCACCGGGACAAGAGCCGCTGCCTACAGACGCCCATCAGAGCCCCGCCGCATCCATGACACAGCTTCAATTGGAGGCAAGCAACGCTCCCCAGTCGGAGGCCACTTGCAACGCATGCCAGTTCCTGCTCTCTCCGAGCGCATTGTCGGCGCTCGGGGAAACCTATTGCAATGCTCCCAAGTTTCGGCTCCTGATGAGTGTTTGCAACGCTTCCCAATTCATCCTCCGTGCCTCCAGCGTTCTGTCGGCGCTCGGGAGAGGTGTCCCTCCAAAGGTCTGCAGACACCACCTACGGCTGAGGAGGAGGAGGAGTGTCTGGGAAGACAGTTCCCAATCAGGTCAGTCAAGTCACGTCCCTCCTCCCTCTATGCCTGCTCATCAAGGGAACTGTCACCTGAGTTGTCTTCACTCAGGTCTGTCGAGTCCATTTCCTCTACTTCGCTCCTGGCGGCCAGCCACCCTGGGGAACTGTTAAATGATCGGGACTATGTGGTCTCTAGCCAGGAACCCAAGAACTGTTTCCACACAGGTCCGCCGGGCCCAGTCTATGGACATTCTGAGGTTTGGCCAGACCCCGCCTACCTCGATCCAGATATTGTAGATGCCTTGCAGAGCTTAGGAAGCATGATATAATGTAATTGTATGCCATATGTGTTTATGAATTGTATGGTAAATGTGATTGTATTGCAAATGTACAGCAATGTAATTCAAGCCTGGAGTTAGAGTTGCTTTCTTTCCACCTCTCCCCTCCCTCCCTTCCTCTCTCTCTTCCTTCCTCCCCCATCCCTCCCTCCTCAATCTATTTGCTTTCTTTGTTTCTCTCTTTGATTCTACTTCTTTCATTCTTTTTTTCCACCTCTCTCTTTCTCTCTCTCTCTCTGACAAATATCATTAGCAAACAAATAAATGTCATTGGACAAATAAATGTCATTATCAATATCTGTTTTTACGTCTTTTGTTTTTATTTCTGGCAGTCTAATATAATGTTAATAAAAAGCAAAATGTGTGTGTAATATTTGTTCATGTCTTGCAGCTTCCAAACATCTTACATTTATTCTATGTGGCTCTTACATTAAGCAAGTTTGGCCACCCCTGCTCTATGGCATTGTACCATGCTGATGTTCCTCCCCTTTTTAGAATGACCGTAGCACTTCCTACAATGCCACTTTTCCCCCATCCTTTTTTCACTGGGCAATCTTCTTCAGACTTTTTTAAACGTTCTACTGTGAGTCAGTGCATCTCAAAGGTTCTGCTATAGCACTAAAGTGCTATTGCAGTTTAGTGTTATAACGCTAACATTAGAATGTAAAAAAAAGTCCGAGGAAGATCGCCTGGTGAAAAAGGGCAGGGGGGGAAAGCGACTTTGTTTGCTTCTCCATAGCACCTTTTCCTGCAAGCAAAAACATAATCCCACCTTTCCTGCATTTCAAGGGAATAGGAGGTGCTTCAGAAGAGCTTGGGCGGCATCACCTTTGTGTCTGCAGGAAACACCCTTTTGGAAACAGATGTCTCTATCGAAGGAGGCTCTCTCTTCCTTCCTCCCCCATCCCTCCCTCCTCAATCTATTTGCTTTCTTTGTTTCTCTCTTTGATTCTACTTCTTTCATTCTTTTTTTCCACCTCTCTCTTTCTCTCTCTCTCTCTGACAAATATCATTAGCAAACAAATAAATGTCATTGGACAAATAAATGTCATTATCAATATCTGTTTTTACGTCTTTTGTTTTTATTTCTGGCAGTCTAATATAATGTTAATAAAAAGCAAAATGTGTGTGTAATATTTGTTCATGTCTTGCAGCTTCCAAACATCTTACATTTATTCTATGTGGCTCTTACATTAAGCAAGTTTGGCCACCCCTGCTCTATGGCATTGTACCATGCTGATGTTCCTCCCCTTTTTAGAATGACCGTAGCACTTCCTACAATGCCACTTTTCCCCCATCCTTTTTTCACTGGGCAATCTTCTTCAGACTTTTTTAAACGTTCTACTGTGAGTCAGTGCATCTCAAAGGTTCTGCTATAGCACTAAAGTGCTATTGCAGTTTAGTGTTATAACGCTAACATTAGAATGTAAAAAAAAGTCCGAGGAAGATCACCTGGTGAAAAAGGGCAGGGGGGGAAAGTGACTTTGTTTGCTTCTCCATTGCACCTTTTCCTGCAAGCAAAAACATAACCCCACCTTTCCTGCATTTCAAGGGAATAGGAGGTGCTTCAGAAGAGCTTGGGCGGCATCACCTTTGTGTCTGCAGGAAACACCCTTTTGGAAACAGATGTCTCTATCGAAGGAGGCTTGGAACCTTGAAGCATTTTGTTGAACCTGGCACCGTTTTGTGATTGGACCCAGCCCTTGTAGCAACCATTTTTTATTAGTCCTGCCCCTGTGGCACCTACTGCCTGTTTTCATTATTTCCAAACTGCCCTCAAGGTTAAGGACCCCTGATCTAAAGGAAACATGGCATCATCTCATCTAGGAAACACCACCGTTTCTTGAAAAATGCAATACTTCTGCAACAACAAAAATCAACTTCAAGGGATGGTGTGCAGATTGTGTGCAGCCAGCTAGAAACAGATTTTCATTCCCTGGGACAAAAATACTTGCTGTGCAATAAGACTCCAACATTGTCCTGAAAAGATAGCAAGGAGCTGACATATTCTGTGGGATTGTTTAATGTTTTAATTATCCTGCTCTCCAGCAAGTAATTGCCATAGCAACCTCACTGTTGCATAACTCCTTTTTACGGATTCCAAAACAAAGATGTTAACTGTAATTTATTTTAAACTACTTGTTAAATAACCTATTTAAGCAATGGCGTGATTAAGTGATTAGAAATATTTAAAGCAAGAGTAGATGACAGTGAAACATTTGGAAAGGCAAGAGTCAGGAAATTAAGGCCTTTATTATCACAGGTTGCCATCTGGACCAGTTTATGCAACTTTATCTAGCCAGAATTGGGGGGCATCCACAAACGTCTAGATTTAAAATATCACCCCCCCATAACCTTGGAATGGAATCACCTTAATAACAGTAACATTTAGGGTACTTGCCAGGTCCCTCCTGGCCACCTGTGGGGAATGGGGGGGGGGTACGGTTGCCAGATTCAGGTTGGGAAACTCCAGGAGGTTTGGGGGATGGAGCCTGGTGAGGAGAGGGACCACAGTGGGCTACAAGGCCATACAGCCCACCCTACTTAGATGCCATTTTCTCCAGGGGGAACTGATCTTTGTAGTCCGGAGATGAGCTGTAATTCCAGGGGATCCCCCAGGCCCCACCTGGAGGCTGGCATCCCTAGTAAAATGTACGGCTCCCCTTGTGTTTATTACGAAAGCAGCAAAATGAGACCACCCACAGACAAGGCAGGGTTGCTGCCTGTTTCGGGGACTTCCCAGTTTTGGAGAAAAAATATGACTTTGTAAATTAACCAAAAGTAAAACTAATGAAAAACAGCCTGTTAAGTAATATATTCCTAAAGGCATTGGAATGTTGAGAGCAGATGAGTTCAGCTATAAGAAAGGGTGGGCAGGAAGATCACTCGGCTGACACCGCTGAGAGCTGCTAGAATCCTGGAAGGGAAGATTCTGGAGGTGGAGAGGGGATTTCCACCCCTCCCCATGTCATGACAAGTTGAACTATGTTAAGAGGAGTGTTATAGACTTGAATGTGCCTAAGTGATACTGCAGTCACGTTTCACTTGGTTGCTTGTTATGTTGGATCTGTTGTTCAGTGCTTTGCAGTCGCTTTACCTTGTTTTGTCTTAGTAAAAACAGTTCCCAGTGTGACCTTGTGTGAGCGTATTCATGGAAGATTTTGCAGTAATACAGACTGTGAAGGTGGTTTAGCAAGCGTAGTAGTATACAACATGAGCAAAATAGACAAATGGGCTATTTGGTTAACACCAACAGTACCTGGAAAAGTGTTGAAGATGGAGTTGGACACAGGGGATGCAGTGTCTGTTATCTCACATGCCAAATGCAAAAAAAACGTGGCCCCACTGGTGGACCTCCTGATGGCACTGGTATTTCTGGCCACTGTGTGATACAGAGTGTTGGACTGGATGGGCCTTTGGCCTGATCCAACATTGGCATCTCTTATGTGCTTATGTTAACACCAACCCCTTTGCAGATGTTAAAATGCACAAAGCACCCCTAGTGTTGAATACATGCACCAGAGAAAAAATAGTGCCCATGGGTGTGATACAATAACAACCAAAGTTTATTGGATCTATATGTTGTCCAGAAGGCTGGTCCAGCATTGTGGTGACATGAATAGTTACAGAGATTACCCTTGGACTGGAAATCTGTAAAGATGCTGAATACTGACACACAAAAACCAGCTACCCGTGGTCAGGACAAGCTGGAAGATATTTTAAATAAAGCATCAGAAGTATTTAAAGGTGGTGTATGCACGTTAAGGGTATAAAAGTGCGGTTTATATTAATTGACATTGCACAGCCGAGATTTCGTAAAGTCAGGCTGGTCCCTTACAGCATTCACCCCAAGGTGGACAATGAATTGGCACCTGGTATTTTTGGACACTGTGCGACAGGGTGTTGGACTAGATGGGCCATTGGCCTGATCCACCATTGGCTTCTCTTATGTTCTTATGTTCCCTTAATTGGATCGCTTGGAAAAGGAAGAGGTACTTTCCAAGGTAGCCGGGAGTGAATGGACTACTTCCGTAGTTCCAGATCAAAAACAAAAAACAAGGCAGTACAGATCTGAGGGAATTTTAAGATTACCATAAATCCCCTGTTAAAGATGGAAACTTATCCTTTGCCATGAATCGAGGACATATTTGCCAATCTGTCAGGGGGCAAACAATTCAGCAAGGCTGATCCGTCACAGGCTTATTTGCGGATGGAAACGGAAGAAGATTCCAAGGCATACCTCACCATCACCACACCTAAGGGTCCGTACCAGTATAATAGACTAGTGTTTGGTATTGCATCCGCTCCAGCTATTTTATTTTATTTTATTATTTTTGAGATTTTTATTCCGCCCTCCCCGAAATGGGGTCTGGGTGGATCACAAAAGCCGAGTCCAAGACTCGTTACGATAAAATCACATTAAAAACAGTTAAAACTAACAATAAAAATTCATATAGGTAGCTAGAGTTTCACATCTGTTAGAGCCACAGGTGGAATCAGTGGGCCCTTTCAGCAGATTGGGAGGCAGATTGAGAGCAGGGAGGCCCACTGTGATGGACGTCTGCCACCTCAACCAAAGGCCTGGCAGAACAGCTCCATTTTGCAGGTCCTACGGAATAATAAAAGGTCCCACAGGGCCCTGATCTCTAGCGGGAACTGATTCCACCAGGCTGGAGCCAGGGCAGAAGAAGCTCTGGCCCTGGTCAAGCCTAAGCGGACGTCCCTCAGGCCGGGGGTAACCAGCAGATGTTGATCCTGTGAGCGTAAGGCTCTTCAGGGCACATATGGGAAGAGGCGGTCCTTCAGATAGGTCGGTCCCAGGCCAATCAAGGCTTTTAAGGTTAATATCAACACCTTGAAATGGATCCGGTACTCAATTGGTAACCAGTGCAAGCAGCACAATACCGGCCGAATGCATGCCCGCATGGGCGATGCCATCAGCAGGCACACCACCACATTCTGGACTATCTGGAGTTTCTGGATCAGTCTCAAGGGCAAGCCCACATAAAGTGAGTTATAGTAATCAAGCCTGGAAGTGACCATTGCATGGGTCACCATAGCCAAGTCCTGGGGGGAAAGGTAGCGGGCCAATTGCCTGATCTGCCGGAGACAGAAAAAGGCAGACCTGGCAACTGCAGTGACCTGGGCCTCCATAGAGAGTGAGGCATCTAGGATCTGGCAAAGGAAAATGGATCAAGTTTTACAGGGTATCCCAAAAATGTAGTGTTACCTGGATGACAGGTGAAAATGATGAGAAACGTGTAAAATCCTACAAATGGTATTGGAATGCTTAGAAAAATATGAGCTAAGGGCCAAGCGAGCAAAATGTGACTTCTTTAAGGACTCAGTAGCTTACTGTGGGCATATTATAGATCATGGGTGTCAAACATAAGGCCTGGGGGCCAGAACCAGCCCATCCAGAGCTCTTGAGTGTCCCACGAGCAACTAGTGCAAAGGAGGGAACAGGCAGGAGACTTCTCAGGGAAGTGGACAGAGCCACTCCACTTGTGGCTTCAACACAGCGGTACAACCTCGTCTGCAGCAGTCAGGCAGTGTGGGAGTGTCTTCCCAGTGCGGCACTGCTGGCTCTCTAGTCTGCCCATATGGGTTTTCTTTTGCACCCCCCTCCCAGCCCATGGGACCTTACAGTGAGAATACAACAACTCGGAGCTTATCAGCTGCTGTCCTTTATACAGTTTATATCTCTGGTAGCTGGCATTACATTTTATGGCACACATAGCCTGGCCCAATATAGTGACATTTATGTCAAATCCAGCCCTCATAACAAATAAGTTTAACACCTGTGTTATAGATACACAAGGCTGATATAAGTGTCCAGAGAAATCTAGGGCAGTGTTGGGAGCCCCAAGGCCCAAGGATGTATCACAACTTAGATCATTCCTAGGCTTTGTCAATTATTATAGTTGTTATATATTAAATTTGGCCAGTGTGTTACATCCCCTAAACTGTTTACTGTAGAAAGGACAAAGGTGGAGATGGTCCCAGGCCTGTGAAGAAGCTTTCTTACAGGCTAAGAAGTTGGTTAAATCGGATAAGGTGCTCACTCATTTTGATCCATCCTTGCCCCTAAAATTGGCCAGTGATGCATCACCGCATGCAATTGTGGCAGTGATTTCCCATGCAATTCCTGATGGTCGAGAAAGACCAATAGATTTTGCCTCTAGATCATTGTCAACAGCAGAATGTAACTATGCCCAGATTGGCAAGGAGGTCTTAAGCCTGGTTTGGGGTGTAAGGAAATGTAATCAGTATCTTTAAGAAGGCAGTTCACTCTCCTCACAGACCACCAGGCTCTACTTTCTATCCTGAATCCATGGAAGGGAATCTCTGTTATTGCTGCTGCTCGAATGTAATGCTGGGCTCTCTTTTTAGCAGGTTATGCTTATGGTATAGAGTATAAGGGTGCAACAACAATATGTCCAACCTCGGATGTTCCCAACCTGGGGGGAACACACACCCCACCAACAAAGCCACTTCCAGAGGCAGCAGAGCAGCTCAGGAACTACCAGCAGCTGACAGAAAAGAGGCCTCCCAGGGGGAAGGTACTGCAGCCCTGAAGGCTAAAAAACTGTGAGCTAGCTCACACTAACTAAGCTTAGAGGGAACACTGCCTATATCACCTGTCTGTGTAGCTTAGTGGGTTTTATACTGCTTCTTAGAGGAATAAGGTGGGTCCTGAGACTGGAAATATTGAGGACTACTGTCTTAGTGAAGAAAATAGATGAGGCAGCAGAGAGAAATAAGGAGCCCAAGAGACGAGGTGTGACGAACGCAAGAGCCAAGGGAAAGAAAGAAGAGGCAACGCCAAATGGGAACAGGAAAAGGAAGTTGGGTCTGGGATCAACTGCAGCCCACATTTTCACACACATTCCCATCACTGTTAGTTGTGTGTTAAGTTGCCAGAAAAACTTTTGATTCTTCCAGCAGCCATTTTCTCATAACTGAATCGTGTGTAATCACTTCAAATGACATGTTGAAACAATCACTTCAAATTAAGATTTTGTTGTTGTTTTGAACACCTATCATCTTTATTCCAGTGTCATAAGGTTCTCATTGTTAACAAGATACTACATGGGAAGCGGGTGGGAGGACTGGGATTCTGTGAAGATGGTGGGGAGGCACATTAGTATTTTATGTAAATATTGCTTGTCATTCATTTTAATCTTAACTAGATAATCCAAATGTACAGCAGCTCCTTGATGTTGATGAGTCTATGAAATTTAAAAAGCAACATACAGAATCTTAATGGATCACATAAAACGTCTTACTCTGGGATATATTTGTAGTCATACTTTGTTTTTCTAGTATGGGAAGGGAGATTGTTTTCTGACCATTTTGAAATGTTAAAAAGAAATAATATTGCACATCGCAAAGTTATTAAACCGGAGCTGATTAGAGCTCCTATTTAAATCCACCGTAAGGCTTGATTTTGGAACTGAAGCTCCCCTGAGAAACCTAGGGGGGATGTGTTCCTGTTGGTTCTTCTGGACTTCAGCATGACATTGTGTTGATCTGACTGGCTGAGATGGGACCACTTCAGCGGTCATCGTCTGGCTGGCTGGGTGGTGCTGGGAGCTAGAAGCTTGGTCTCGGGTACCTGTGCTATGGGGTCCCACTAGTTTGGTCTTTGTACAGGCTGGTAATTTGTATGATGGATTAACACAAGGGTAGTAATCGTTTATCTAAACAGCTGTAAACTGACGGGGAAGGCAAATCCATTCCAAGGTCCTGGATACTTACATGTCACAAATACAGTGCAATCCTAAACAGAGTTACACTCGTTCATTGTCATCCATGTGATCTGAAAGACCTGTACCTGAGACCCTGGAGAGCTGCTGCTGGTCCGCATAGACAGTATTGACTCTGATGGATCAATGGTCTGATTCAGTATAAGGAACCTTCATGAGAGGTATATACTGTAGAATGACAAAAGGGGGTTGTTAATTTTTGTTCTCTAATCAAACATGTATTGGCTACAACTAGTTTTTTCTTTTAATCTCACAAAATTTTCCTCCTTACTACAGCCTCTGTCCTATGTGGTTTTTGTATAAGTAGGGAGTATTTATATAACCATCACAGTATTTTGGGGTGGTCGAAGAGGAACATTCTTCATATTTTTAGCAGTAGAAAAGCTGTTTGGAGCCAACTCGATGTTTTTCTTCTGTACAGCTCCTGCAGGTTTTCACATGCTGTCCTTGGGGTCTGTGAAGCTGGAGTGAGAATAGAACTGAATAGTCCCATATTCATTACCTTGAGCTCCTTGGTGGGAGGGTGGGAACCAATACAGATGTGCACAAAGAGCCTTGTTTGATTCTCTTGTCAAAATGTTTTGCCAAGAAATGCTGAAAAGAAGAAGAAATCCAAAAATAACAGTAGAGTATTAGGATCAACTAAAATACCATGACACAGTGAATGAGAACTCTTCATCAGCCTGGTTGTTAAGCAAAACAAAAAACATAAATGAAGGAGGAAGAAAATATGTTGTTAGGCACAATGGAAAATCAAAGTGTGCAGACTGTATCCATCTTAAAATGGAAGTGAAGAGGTATGATGTAGAATTAATTCACTTCAGGCCAACTGACATGCTACTGAGTCCTTGGGTCCTCTGTGCCCTGTCAACAGATGTGGTCTGTGAGTTCCATGCCCAAAATTTAATTACTTAATTCCCAGGTGTGTGGGGGTCACATTCAGATTGGACCATGGTGTCCAGGGATAGGGGACTTAGCAATCGCTCCTGACACCATTTTCCTAAGTTAAATGGCCCCAGGGAGCATCTACTCGCACCTCTGGGGAATCTGACATGTAGCAATCAGTACGTATACATTTTCCCGACGATGCAAATAAAAGATTCCTGGGCCTGGAAAATGGCATGGGGGGAAGGGTTAAGCGCCCTCTCCCCATCTCCTGTGGTCCTGATGTGAATCAGGTTTTCATGTGCCTGGGAATTCCAAGCATGGAACTTGCAGTGTATATCTAATTGAAGAACCTGGAGAGAATACAAGGAATATGTAACATACCTGTAAACTCAGGTGGGTAGCTGTGTTGGTCTGAATCAGCAGAATAATGTTTGAGCCCAGTGGCACCTTTAAAACCAGCAAAGTTTTCTTCTTGGTATAAGCTTTTGTGTGCCATGCACACTTCTTCAAATACACTGAAACAGAAGTCACCAACCATTACATATAGGTAGAAGTTGGGGAGGCTGCTGCCAGGAAGGCTAATTTGAATCAAGATGCATATGTAACTGAGCAATACATATAGCTAAGACTAGATGAAGGCAATTAGTAAGACCTGTGAATAGCAGCAAATTAGCATACAGTGTAATAAAACAGTTTACAAACAGATGCAAGAACTGAATGATGTTAGTGTGTGTAGTGAAATAAGAAACTGATATTTCTATTAAGCCCTGGAGGTTCCATTGTCCTGAGTGTTGTAATAACTTGTAACTCAGCAATCTCCTGTTCTAGTCTGTTTCTGAAATTCCTTTACTATAAAACAGTTACATTGAGGTCCCCAACTGAATGTCCTGGAAGGTTGAAGTGTTTTCCTACAAGTTTCTCAGTTTTGTTATTCTTGATGTCAGATTTGTGTCCATTTAGCCTTTGGCATATGGTTTGACCTGTTTGCCTATGTAGAGAACTGAAGGGCATTGTTGGCATTTAATGGCATATACTATGTGAGAAGATGAGCAACTTAATGAGACTGAGATGGTGTAGCTGATGCTCCTGTGTCAGGTGGGCTCCAGAGGCAGGGGTATGGGAGCACACACATCCTCCAGTGCCACAAAGCACCCACTGCGGTCACCTGCACATTGAATCAGATCCACATACAGATGTCTTTTTAAAAAATGAGAGCCAGAAGTAAAGAAAAACACAACTGTCCTTCGTTTGCTAAACTGGAATAAATCTCTGTTG
>NW_015167615.1:170574-190436 GCF_001447785.1 Gekko japonicus
CTTGTGGTCAGAGGGCAAATAGCCTCCATCAGCAATGGAGAAAAGAAGGTGTTTTCTCCAGACAAGGTAAATGATTCTGCCAACATTTATCTTACTGCATTTCAAACAGATTGTTCTTGCATGAGTCACTCCAGGCTGGGTCATTTTTGCAAGTTCACCCTGAGTGCCTGCCCTGCTCACATAAGACAGTGGATTCAATGGATTCTTGAATTCCACCTGATACAATATGGTGTGTGTATATTTGTGTGTGTGAACAAGGATTTACTCTACCCAAAGATCTTTTTTCTGATAAAAATAGAAAAAGCCCACGATTTTAAAGAAAACGCTTCAAACCATATATTGGTAAGTTACATGCAATACATTGGTGTGTTTCTTCATTCTCCCTATAGGAAGCCCGGCAAGGCATGGCTTTTCAGAAAGCCTTTGGCTAGCATTCCACAACACTATTATTGTGAAACGATCCTGTATATTATTTTGGTGTTGGGAGTTTGCACCTAATCTTATTGGACTGCTTGCTACAAGATGGTTTTTAAATTCACTGCTATTAACTCCTCTGAGCGTATGAGAAAGTAGGGAATAAATAATTTAAAATAAAAATAAAATACATACCTTTATTTCATGTTCCTCTGTTGGAATCAGGTTCCTCATTGTGCAATTGGGCCGCCCACCTTTGCAAACGGCACTGCACAACTTTGCTACAGTTTTCCTAAGCAGGGTTCCAGGTGTAGGGCAGGGCAAAAAAGTGAAGATGGGGAGAAGTAAAGGGTAGGGTGGTATGGGAAAGAGGAGAGAGGAAAGGAGGAGAAGCTATGGGGCTTTCAAGGTAGGAAATAGTGGGGGGGGGGGAGTAAATTCACCCTGTAACACTTTGTGGGTTCCCACTTATATATGCCAATAGTGAAGTTAGCCAGATCTGAAGATACTTAAATCGAGGCACTGGAACCAAAGGCCAAGACAGATCTTTCAACAGACCTGACAAACACCCAAGTTTCTAAAGAAATACATGAGGGGGATTTAAAAATCCCAAAATGATAAAAGGAGTGCCTGCAGATGCAAGAAAGAAGAAGCCCTCAGTGGCCATTGCTAGGCAACCACAGCATCCTAGGTTTGGTTTCTGTCAGTAAAAGGCAGGGAGAGGAGGCAGGGCTTTTGAATGAGGACTCACTGGACCCAGGTCTGGCAGCAACCACTGGGTGACCAACCAACTTGCATGACTCACCTAGGTTTGGCTGCTTGCTACTGTTCAACAACAGTGGCTCTATGAAAGCCAATGTGGTGTAGCAGTTTACAGCTTTATGCAAGGGCTTATGAGATCCGGGTTCAAATCACCATTCTGCCCTGGAAGCTCACTAGGTGATGTTGTGCCAGACACGTATTTTCACACTAACCTAGCTCATAGGATTGTTGTAAGGGTAAAAAGGAGGAGAGGAGAATGATTTGGTCCCCACTGTGGAGAAGCCTGGGGTATAAATAAATATAGCTGACGATGGTAGACAGATAAAAGGTAGATTGGTAAATGGCTGAGAAGGAGAGAAGGAGGCAGGGAAAGGTGAAGGGATATGGGGATTGCCAGTAGAAGGGAAAGGGAAAATAATGTGGGGAGGGGGTGCATGGAAAAGTGATGTGCCCCCCAGAAGTCCTTGAGAGTTCCTCACTATGCAATTGGACCAGGCCAAGCAGCCAGCACCACACAATAGCGTAGGGTTGCCAGACCGCTGGTTGGGACAGGTTTTCCCCCAATTTCCAGGGCTCCAGCCCACTGCCGGCCAGCTGGTTAGTGAGGGAAGCCCCACCCCTGAACAGACACATCTCTGTGCAATGTCCCTATCACAATGTTGTCACCTGGAAGTGACATTATCATGTGGATGATGTGGGGGTGTGTGTGATGCTCTAGTTTTTGGGCAAACTCTATGGTTTTGAAGCTCTGTAAATATTCTGGAAATCAATTCTAGCACATGTAGGTCACCTCAAATGTATAGAAATTCAGTCGTTCATTACCTTTGTCAGATTGGTAAAAAGTGAAGCCTTTCTAATCTACCAGTGCCATTTTCTGACTGCAGCTCTGCAAGCAGTCTGGGGATGCAGTGTGGTTACGCCTCTCAGTGGATTCACTCGAATATAATTAATATGCTTCCTTACAGGCATGTGTGCCAATGGATTAAAAGAGTGCAGTTTCAAGAGTTAGACCCAAGAGTACAGTCAAGTAACAGAATCACTTCCATCACACACCACAGAGCATTACACACAGTTGCAACTGGAGGAAAGAGCTTATGGGGCTCTGCAGTGTGTACCTTCTTGAGATATCAACAGAGAATACTGGTATGGTTCACATGAAATTAATAGCTGTCCTGAATCTCCCTACTCTCTGAGCTTTTCTGTGCTGCCAAACATTGCCGCAAATGCATGCATGGTTTATTTAGGTTGCTTGTGGTAACTTAGCATCAGATCATCTGCTTTTATAACAGCTGCTATGAAGCTGCTTTTTTTTTTTTGCAAAGGTGTGCTCCTAGACTGTACATGTCCTGAGGCATTCTGTAGTTTTAATCCATGTATTAAGGCGCCACTGTGGTGTTGGGACTGGAGTCCCGGGCTTCCAAGTAAGGATACAAATCCTCGCTAAGCCATGAAACTTCCTGGGTGACTTGGGGGCAGCCATTCTTGTTCAGCTTAACCTACCTCACAGGGTTGTTGTAAGGATAAAATGTTGGGGTGGGGAGGCCGTGTGCCTTATATTAGCTCCTTCTTTTGTGGGAAAAAGGGCTGCGAAGGCATTGTTCTTAGTTCATTTATTTTAAAGAAAAACCTTGTTCTTCTTTGTGGGGGAGGTGGGTGAAGGCACTCCACATATATTATTTTGATGGCCATTGAAAATGCCATGTGTGGGCAAGGGCGGGCCTTTGAAAGGTGGGGTGGGAGGGAGCCATGGCCAGCATGGGGCTATGGTGGGGTTGGCGGGGACTACTTTGGGGGTTTGGTCGAATCTGACTCTTGGGTTGCGGTGTTCATCTCCGTTTCAAAGCCAAAGAGCCAGCGCTGTCCGAAGACGTTTTCCGTGGTCATGTGGCCGGTATGACTAAACACCAAGGTGCACGGAATGCTGTTACCTTCCCACTGAAGTGGTACCTATTTATCTACTTGCAATTTCTTGCTTTCGAACTGCTAGGTTGGCAGGTGCTGGAACTAGAGATGGGAGCTCACTCTGTCATGCGGCAACTTGGGTCTCGAACTGCTGAACTACTGACCTTCCACAGCCTGCAGCTCAGCGTCTTAACCACTTGAGCCACCACAGGCATTAAAAATCAGCAGCTAAAGAGGACCAAACTGTTGAAAATATGTGAGTTGCAAGGTCTAAATTCAGTCATTACAGGGTTAATGTGTTTTCCTTGTGTGCTGTTGTTTAGACTGACCTGGAAGGGAACCTGGCAGAAAGCCAATGGGGAGAAAGCCTGGAAACTGAAGTCTATTTACTAACCATCGGCCCCGGTCACACGAGCAGGAAACCGCGGGGGGGAAGCGTGGCAGTGTGCCCCGGGGCAAACTAAGGCGCCGTTACCTGACCAGACCTCCCGTGGAGGTACCGTGGAGGTACCGTGGAGATCCCGTGGGAAGGGAGAGGTGTCGATCGCAGCACAATCCCGCGCGCAAAAACGAAGCGCGCGGTTCGGCAAACTGGATAGTTGTTTTTTTTTCTGTACAGCATGACTGCGCATGCTCGGTAGGGTGCTTTTGCGCATCCACGAAGACCTGGGGGAAAAAACGTTTTCGCGAGGACGGGAACATGGGCGGGCGCCGGATGCCTCCGGAAACGCGATCCGACGCCTGCCCTTGCCCCGCGGCTTCCGGATACTAGTACCTCCGAGGTACTAGTATTTTGCTGCGCGGTTTCAGCGGGAAGCCTCGTTTGAGCCCCGGGTGTGCTACGCTTCCCAGATGTGCTGGTGGGATCGCGTCCGGAAACTCCGCATGTCTTCCGTCTGACTAGGGTGGCTAATGTTCCGTGTGACCGCAGCCAAAGATGGCTTTACTGAAAAGCTTCCCTTTAGAAATAAAGATTTTTACACAGAAAGAAAATGCCTCCTCTCCAGTGAACAAAGATTGATTGCAAACTCTGAATATCTAACCATTCTTACCAATTTTCTGACCTCTTTGCGGTGCAGATTTAAAATGCAGTCCCTCACATGCCTGACACAGATAGCTGTGTGTGAGGCGGGTTGTGCTCTGACTCCATGGAAGGTCAGGCAAGTCTTGGCACAGTTTTAGTCCCTTCTTGTTGCTCAATAAAGCTGCAACTGGGGCAAGGGATTAATCTCTCTCAGCCTTCGTAAAGGAGGCTTTGCTGGCTGTGAATAATAGTGCTCTCATGCTGAAGGGTGTGCCATGGCTTCATAGAGACACCAGGCTTCCGTGTCATGCCTTCTCATGTCACTGCACAGTGAGTCAGCATGACATAGACAGAAAGTGGGGAGTGCTGCTGATACGCTGGCGGGGAGAGTCCAGGACTGCTTGTGTCAGCAGCTTTTCCTTTCTGCCCAGCTTTCACCAAGGGATATTTATTTGAGTGTAGGGGAGAAAAAGAAACTGCTTCAGGGAGAACCCTAGGAGAGAATGTGTTGCTGACTCTGAAATTAATTCTCATTGATTATTTTCTTCTTGCCAAACCAAACAAACATCAATACACCACATCAATTCATTTTAAAGTATTTGTTGCATAAAGAATCATGGCAGGAATCAAAAGAAGGGCTCCTTCTCACCATCTTCTCTGTGCACACAGCAGCCAATCTTTATCGTCTGTAAAGATGGGCACTGTGGCATCCTTCCTATTGGGGGGGGGACTGTTTTTCCTTTAAATCAAACTCTGTGACGTGCTTGCTTATAGGGGAGACGTGCTTGCTTAGAGGGGAAACCTTTTAATTCACACTTTGTATATATATATTTGGTAGTTATCTACTGCCACCAGGAATTAAAAAATCCAAATCTCTCTCCTTTGGTAGTGTGACCCAGGGTCTGGGCACTTCAGAGGACTATGTGGCCCTGAGGAAGTTCTGTACTGAATTCTGGGATATGGTTAAACAAAATTTGATTTATTGAATAAAGAACAAAAAAGGTTTCTGGTTAAATTGAACTGTTTCTGGGAAAAGGAACTTGTAAAATATAACTAGCAAGCTTGGTGTCACACACAGTCTCTCAGACACCAAAATTCCACTCTGACAGGCTTCTCTCTCTCTCATATATGTAGCCAAACTGGTTAAGCTCTTAGTCTTAGGCACACAAGATAAAACATTTGTCTAACCACACACTTTAGACACAACTTGTTTCTTTGCCATTGAGACTCTCTCACAAAACTTTTAGAGTTCCACAGACTCTTTAAAGCTTTTCCACACTTCACTCTCCAAAGACACACACAGAACTTTGTCATAAAAACACACCCACAGATTCCCCTCAGAACATCTTCCACACTCTCAGTCATCAGCCAATCACAGCACACACGTCTCCCCCTATCACCCTCCTTGCATTACTGCAGTCAAACTAACATTTAAACGAATATACACACATCAAAACAAGGAATCATTACAGGCACAAACCAGGAAAATGCAGTTCAGTTCGTGGTTTGTGATGTGCCCAGTTTGCGAACTACAGACCATTACAGATTTTTAGCTGCCTTATAAACTGGTTTGGTTTGTGAGGTTCCTGGCCTGGTAGAACATTCCCCCCCCCCATGCTAGAGATACCAAACTTCCAAGGGATCTCCACCTGTCTCTCCTATACCTGCCTTCCAAGTGTGTGAGGATTGGATTTACAGGTCCGCCTTAGAGCCCCCAAAGAAGGTGCCCTGAGGAAACTGATTTTTGGGGAAATGACAGGCTATTTCCCTAGAAAGCACTTTCCTGGGGGCACCCACTTTGGGTTGCTGTAACTCAGTCCCTGTAAATCCAATCCTCACCAAACTTAGGAGGCAGGTAGGGAAGAGTCAGAAGTAGATTTCTGGCATGTTTGGTGTCTCTAACATGCACAGAATCTTTTCTATCAACTCCTGAATCTCCTGAATCTGTGCCTGTCAAAAATGACCAAGGTTTAGGAGTCTATAGAATGGATCCTGTGCAAGCTAGAGACATCAAAGTCACCAGGTTGTCGATTTGAAATTTTGTAAACATTTTGATTGAGTGGAGACAATCTGGGAATGTATCCACACACCAATTGACATGAACCTCCACGAACAATGTCAAAGTTCATGTCAGGCGTCCTGCCGTGAACTTGACTTTGCAAACCACAAGTAGAGCAAAATTCATGACAAATTTTGCTTTGTGGTTCATTTTGTGGTCATTCCTAATTGTCAGCCTGCACTGGCTTTCAGACACAACTACTTTGGATGGACAGAGTTGTGTGGAATGCTGATGCCACATGCACAGCTCAGCACAGGTCAACTTTTTAACACCAGTGGGAGAGTACCTGTTAAGTCGGTTACTTAACAAAGAGTCAGAGAGTGATTTCAGCAAAAGATCAGCTTTATTCAGCTACTCGTAACTCAACTCCAATCAGATCAACATGAATAGCCAGAACAGCTTTAGCATTGAAGCTGTTCCACTTTTAAACTCTCCTGGCTAATGTAGCCACGCCTACTATACAAATACCAACCAATGAGGTTGCAGGGATAAAGTCCAATCACAATAGTTCCCGCTCTTGGAACTGGCTGTTGGTGATTGGTCGGCTCTTTCTGGGCTACCAATAACAATTGAAGGATTAGGATCCTAGCCCAGGATGAAAGCTTCACATGGTGATTCAATAAGTGAGTTCACATACATACATTGTCAGATTGAATACACCACAGTACCTTTCCCTGCAGCATACAAAAAAGCTGATCAGTGCTGCTGCATTCTGCCTGTAACAGCTGTGTGCCCTTGATTCACTCAGCCCATAGCAGCACAGGATGTGCTGAACCACACCTGTGGCTGCCACGTGATGAGAGGACATGGAAGTGCCTCAAAGTGACATAAACGGTGTTTTCCGTGCTTATGGCCAGGCTAATAGGAGCAGATAATAAAGTGGAGAGGAAGCCTTCATATACTCACAGCAGTGGAAGTGCACAATGGGGGACATTGCCTAGCTAAAGTATTCTTGAGATACTGAGCTACAAATACATGCTGCCATGAATTTACTAGTCTGTTGGTTCTGCGGTTTTGTTTCCTGTCCTCTCCCACCTGACAATAGGTTCCAAGGAGTGTTGGGTACTTTTGAAAACTGGCCCATAGCACTAGAATTCAACCTGTCGGTTTTTTCCTAACAACAGATCTGTATGCCGGTGGGGGAAAGCACTGCTGAGGGATAGTTCATACATTGCAAAGTCCTCCTCTCCCCCACATGACCAGCATGAGGAGTTTTGATCACACATGGGTTGGGAGTTTGAAATTTAATTGGCTCCTATTTAGGGTTGCCAACTCCAGGTTGGGAAATACCTGGAGATTTCGGGGGTGGAGCCTGGCAGGGTTGGGGGAGAGGAGGGACTTTAATGGGTTATAATGCCATAGAGTCCATCTTCCAAAGTGGCCATTTTCTCCAGGGAGACTGAACTCTGTTACCTGGAGATCTGTTGTAACCCCAGGAGATCTCCAGCCACCACCTGGAGGCTGGTAACCCTACTCCTTATTGAGATGTAGGCTGTTTATGCACATCTCTTTCCCACACTTTCACTGTGCATCACCATTGTTTCCCCCCCTTCTGCATTCCCCCACGCAGTCCAATCACATTTTGTTTTTCTTTCTGCATTGATTCCTCCCCACCTTCAGCACTGAGCCCACTTTCAGTCTACTGTTTCCCCAGCTTATCTCAGAGTGCTTTTGTGACGATTTCTCCCCTTAGTTCTCTTCCAAGCTGAAGGTAATTTAAAAGGAAACACATTCCCTCGGACTTTTCCTCTCCCCCCCTGGAGGCCAGTTGCTTTCTCCTTATTGGTCAGTTTTGTGTTGGATGTGTCTTTTGAAATAGGAGATTAAGAAAGTCATTACCTTTTGTCTGACTTTTTAACAGGAATGGCCAGTTAGCTGAGTTGGTTAGAATCCAGCGCTATTAACTGTAAGGTTGTTGGTGTGATTCCCCATTTGGGCAAGTTTATTTTTTTGGGGGGGGAAATTCTGAACACAAACATTTCAAACACAAGGATGATAATAAATTCACTTTTAAATGATTTTAGCTTGGTGGCCAGCCTTCAAATTAATCACACTAAAACAATATTATATCCTATCAATATATCTCATGAAATAAAATCATATATTAAAGAAAGATTTCAATACAACTGGACCAAATGTACCTGGAAATATTTGGGAATTAACGTTCCTTTAAATTGAAAAGATTTACTAAAGTTAACCATCTAGAAATAACAAAAACAATCAGAGGGCTCGTAGTACAATGGGATAAATCCAATGTTTCATTTATAGAGAGTTAATACAATTAAACCCCTTAACTTACCAAAGCTAATATTTTATATTAGGGCCATTCCAATCTACATACCACTAGATTTGATTGCAAAATGGTAAAAAGATCTGAATAAATTCCTCTGGAGTTACAAAAAACAAAGAATTAATATAGCCTCAATAAGTAAACCACTCAGAGAAGGATGGCTAGCAATACCTGATATACGCCTATACTATGAAACAATTATTTTAACTAACCTTGTAAAGTAATATAGGGAAACCTACTGAGCAGTCTTTTCCCATATATGTTTCAGGAATCTTTATAGCATAATAAAAAACACCATCTTTATAAAAATTCGAGTCTCTTTTCAAAAGCTACTAAGAAAATCTGGACCAGGAATTGTGAACAATTATCTTCACCAATGTCGCTATTGACAGACTTTACAGGTAAAAGTTGCTTTCCATCTGGAAAAAAAAAATCATTTAAATATTGGAAACAAGTAAATCTCATGTGCTTTATAGATGTAATATCAAAAGGGCAAATCATAGAAAACAAACAAACTAGAAAATGATTACAATATCTCAATTCCATAGTTTGAATATTTTCAAGTAAATAACATTATTACAACACATAAGTTTGAGTCACCTATTCATGTTATATTGTCAGAGTATGAGAAATTTTTATACTATGACTCAACACCTATCAAGGGCATGATATCAAAATATATGGAATATTATATAGGTCAAAAATAAACAACCACACAACTCCAATGGCATAAAGATGTACAAAAAGAGTTGCTAGAGGACCAATGGGCCTCAATTTGGAATACTCCAGTAAACATAACAAAATCTGTAAATAAACAACTGCAAACATATAAAGTAATCTTAAAATGGTATTTGACACCTGCCCTAATATGACATATCAGTGCTGGAAACATTGCGGAGAAAAAGGAACATACATGGTGGTTTTGTAATGTGATTCAGCTTTTTGGGACACAAATTGTGATGGAAACTTCTCAAATGGCTGTCTATATTATTCTGGCGACTCCTGATGTAATTCTCCTTAATTTATGGGAGAATTATAAAATATCTAAAATCAGACAAGAACTAATAATGATTATGATCACAGCTACAAAAAATGTAATAGCTTCAAAATGGAAGGATAGAAACCCCCCTACTATACAATCATGGTATCTCAAACCATGGGATAACAGAAAGTGTATAAACAGCTGAATCTCAAACTCAGTGATCAAACTGGTTAGAAAAATGGCTTCCTTTCACTAAACATAACTCTAGGGATCAAAACTACATGGATATAACACAAACAAACAATTTCTTTTCTCTTATGGTATATCACTAAAAGAAAATTTACGAAAATATTAAACAATTATGTAATAGAAATATATAGTTAAAAGGATGTTTACATATTAATAAGTTAAGTTTGAATCTAGCATTGTTAAAATAACAATATAACTTGGATGTTATACAACACTCCATCTCTTGGCAAACTTTGTAACCGGTTGTATATAATAATTATATTTGGAAAATATAAAATAAAATAACTTTAAAAAATAACGCGAGGATGATGCTGTGGAGCCTGATCTGGAGCAGCAGCAGCCTGTTAAAAAAAAAAATTCTGACCCATCTCAACATCTGGTCCCCCCCCCTTGCCTGTCATCTCATTTCGAAATAACACTGGTGTGGGGGGGAGCTCAGGCTGTGAAGCATTGACGTCTCCACCTCCCCTCCTTGTGAACATCCTCCACCAAGCTGCCACACAGCAGCCTCCCTGCTGCCTCTCTGGCCACGTGTTCAGTGTCTCCTCCTGGGGGCACGCATCTTTTAAAACTTTTAACTGCACACACACATGCCACCTCTCGCCAGACTTTTAAAGCATTCCCTGCCAATGGCTTTTTCTCTCCAGCCATCCCAGATTAGCATTAAACTCCTAACACCAGACTAAACTCCCCATTTAAAAAACAAAAACAAAATTGTACAGATGGAAAACCTAACCAGTGGTGGAGCTTGTATGCCGATAAAGGAGGGGACCACTAATGGCGACCCCACAGTAAATTCAGCTCAAAGAATCTCCTATTTCAAAAGACACGCCCAGTGCGAAACTGACCAATCAGGAGAGACTGACCCTGCAACACTATCCAGATTTTCTCATTAGTATGCCGAATATATACTCCTTGATTTCCAACAGAAAACCTGAGAGAGAGAAAAGGTGCAGAGTGCAGGCACAGCATTTGAAGTAAACCCCAACCAACCAAACTTCAGTGAAAATCAGAAGTAAGCTGTGCATGCACAAAGGGCCTTAGACTTTGGTATGTGAGGAGAAGAGGTTTAAGGCACCCCACACACTGTTGTCCTAATTGAAACAGACCCAGGGAGCGGCTGTTTGTCCCACTGGGGATACTTACATGATGTAGCCATCAATGCATGTAAGCTTTCCCAATGACGCAAATAGCAGTTCCGCAGGGCCATCTCATATTGAACATGTTCAGCATGGGGAAACAGGTTTAAGGCCTCTTACCCCCCAACATCACCATGTCAATCTAAATGCACCTGGAAATTAAGTCCCCAAGCATTGAAAATCTAGACCAGAGGTCCTCAAACTTTTTAAACAGAGGGCCAGTTCACTGTCCCTCAGACCGTTGGAGGGCCGGACTATAGTTTAAAAAAAAACCTATGAACAAATTCCTATGCACACTGCACATATCTTATTTTGAAGTAAAAAAACAAAACGGGAACAAATACAGTATTTAAAATGAAGAACAAGTAAAGTTAAATCAACAAACTTTCCAGTATTTCAATGGGAACTATGGGCCTGCTTTTGGCTAATGAGATAGTCAATGTCCGGTTCCATATTTGTCACTGCTAGTCGCCGCAGCCGCTCATGCCTCTCTTTGCATTGACTCATTGGTTCAAGTCAAATGCACTTCCATGTTGCCTCAGTTTCCAGTACAACGCTCTTTTGGTGATGTAGATGGCTTTAACTTGAAGGGGAGGGCACCTGGCAAGAGAGTCTCCCCACCTAAATCCTGAGACAGGCTCCTGACCAATGCTCCCTGTGGAGTCTTGTGAGCTCCTGGCATTAAAACTGTGAGCGAGGGATCCCTCCAAAAATGTCCCTCCCCACCACCGCAGTGTGAAGCCAGGCCTCCAGGGCCCGGCGTGTGGCCAGGTGGGGAGAAGCGCCGCATGTGGGAAGAAGGCTTGGCGGCAGCCGAGCAAAGGGTGAGTGAAGCCCCACCATGGCTTGATTTCAAAAGGGAAAGCCCCACAATACAGACACACTTCCCTCCAGCGAGGGTCTCTCTTTCTGCCGCTCCACTCCAGCAACCTGCTAATTTAGCCCCGGAGTGCCTTATTGCAGGGCTAGAGGTGAAGCGATGTTTGTCTTAGCTCAGGAAGGAGGGCTCCAGAGCAAACTAATCGATGCCGGAGCCAAATTACTGGCTCACAACTTGAATGCCAGTAGAATGTTGGCTCACAAGACTCCACTGCTTTAGAAGGAACATTGCCCGGGGGGGGTCCCGCTTTCTCTCACTCTGCAGGCCCCAAGCGGTGGGGGCGGTGTGTGGGTGGCTCACACCGTCCAAGAGCCAAAGGCGGCGATGCTCTGCTGCGCTCGTGCGCGCACACACAGACACACAGGCTCTGAGCATGGCCAGCAGCAAATCCAAGTCCTCCACTTCCCCGTGGCCCCGCTGCCCTACTCTCGGGACTGAGCCCCTCTGGCCAATGCCCTATGCCGCTGGCTCCCTCACAGTTGCTCCCCCGCTGGGTCTCCCCCCGCTTTGGAAGAGCAATTCCCAGCGCCCGCCCGCCCCGCGCACAGCGCTTCCCTTTCCAGGCACAGACAGAAGGACCAGGTGGAGGGAGAGGCCCGGCCCCTTCCCTTGTGCCGCCGCTGCCAGCACTTCTGGCGGGCAACCCCTTTGGGACCCAGCGGGCTGGTGGCGCCCGCACTCCAGTGGGGTCCCAGGTGGAGTGGCGGGCAGCAGCCCTCGAAAGCCTACCACGGCGGTCCGGCCGCTGGCTCCCCCCACTGCGCACCTTGCACGTCCGGCAGCCAAAGCAGGCGAGCCCTGGAGCTGGCGGTGCTGCGGCATCTCCTCCGCGGAGCTGACTGGGCCGCTCCGGCTTCCCCGCCCAGGGCTGCAGCTCCGAGAGGCGCGGCGGCACTCAGCCCACACGCGGCGCTCCCGCGGGATGGGGGCGTGGAGTGGGGGGAGCCACGCAGGCCAAGAGGCGACCCCGGGCCACGTACGAGCGAGCCAGCCCTGCCGGCGGGCCGGATAAATGTTTTCGGCGGGCCGCATGTGGGCCGTAGTTTGAGGACCCCTGTATTAGCATATTAGGCCACACCCAACAGCAGGAACTCATTAGGATTGGCTACATTGGGGTGTGTGGCCTAACATGCAAAGGGTTGACAACCCTAAACAGGACCCATGGAGGCTACATAGGGGAAAGGAGAACATTGTAACATGTGAAACAATTCTGGCTTTGTGCTTGCCATTCAGCTGTAGAATGCACAGGAGCCCTGCCAGTTTAAAAAAAACAACAAAGCTGGCTATTCACATTTGAAGTAAATGCATATAACTAGTCATCCTGTCTATTATAAACAGTTAATGCATGTATTTGTTAAAGTTTGACTGAAAGTAGAGATTTGCACATAGGAAGAAAATCTGATGGTAGAATCTACAGCAATAACACGATAACTGGATGGATGCCTTGTGATGAAGCTGGTTCTTAAATCTTCCATGGAAATCAATGGTACTTTAAAAAATGTTTAACTGGATTGTGCCCAGTGTTATCAGTAGCAGAAGCCTATGCTGGTATATTTCAAATGGGAATGTAATGATGAGCACTTCCTAATGCTGACTTTATTTAAGTGCATTGAAGTGCCGATCATTTGTTCCACTGAAATCAATTAAGCGTGCAGGCAGATGGTATCTACTTTTCTTTGCACTAGGAATTTATCTGTGTCATAGACTCTCAATTTTTTAAAGTGGAAAAACCCCCATCAACCAATGGAGGCTTCAAGCTGAATGGTAACTGGTGGCCTGGGCGTTACCAACACAAGAACATTTCTGTTTCCCACGCAATCCTATCACACAGATAGGATCCTATGCCACCTAGACTGAATGAATAGTACCCAGTAAGAATAGTGAATAGGCCTGGAGAAAAAGGGCCTGTCGCTTTAATGGAGGCTTATTGGTTTGTTATTTATGAGATCATATTATTTATCTCCATGGCCAAAAAAACCCTTCCACTGTCCATTTCCACATGTTATTAAATGGACGGGACATTTTTCTCCAGGCCTGTTGGCAACCCTATATCCTGTAGGATTAATGGCCTCTATCTTATGCTTTGGGCAAAACTAGTTTGGTGGTTTGATTAGAGTGTCAAACTAGGAGTGGGGAGACCCTGGTTCAAATCCCTGCTCACCTGTGAAAGACACTGGTTAATGGTGGGCCGGTTGATCTTTTTTAGTTGAACCTACCTCACAGGCATGTTGTGAGGATAGAGCAGGGGAGAGGAGAACAGAGTACCCCACACTGATCTCCTTGGAGGAAGAGCAAGATAGCTCATGCCGCCATTAACAAGGATTAATAGTTGCAATGCTAACGAAACACAAATTACTGTAAACATCACCATCACCACACCTGCCAATGTTTACAGTTATACTGAAATTTCACTAACTGGTTTGAAGCAAAATATTGGAGTCTGGGGAGGGGGGTGAGGGAATCTGGCAGAACTTTCACCCATTTTCTAAAATGCTGAATATTGGACAAAATGAGTTGATTACCATTTCCCTCATTTTGAACCTTTTCTGTTGTTTCCCAATTCACTGCAAACAACAGTTTCCATATGTTTTATCCCCCCCCCCCAACTATCATTGCAGTACCAGTTTGGCAGCTCTTAGCGGCCAGCCAGATGCTTTGGGGAGATTGCCAACAGGGTATGACCATCTTTTGTTCCCAATATAACTATTCATTGATACACTGCCTCCGTAGATGGATGTTCCATTTACTGTTAGCAATTGATGGGACTATCCTTTATGAATCTGTATATGTGTGTGTTAAGTGCCATAAAGTAACTTCCAACTTTTGGCGACCAAATTAATGTTCTCCAAAACATCCTGTCTAACAGCCTTGCCTCAAATCTTGCAAACTGGCTACCTTGGTTGTGTCAGTCCATCTCATGTTGGGTCATCCTCTTTTCCTGCTGCCTTCAACTTTTCCTGGCATTATTGTCTTTTCCAGTGAGTCTTGTCTTCTCATAATGTGACCACAATGCAATAGCCTCACTTTAGTCATTTTAACTTCTGAGAGAGTTCAGGCTTGATTTGGTCTGGAATCCACTCATTTGTCTTTTTGGCAGTCCATGATATCCATAAAACTCTCCTCCAACATCACATTTCAGATGAATCAACTTTAGAGAGCCAGTTTGGTGGAGTGGTTAAGTGCGCGGACTCTAATCTGGGAGAACCGGGTTTGATTCCCCACTCCTCCACTTGCACCTGGATGGATGACCTTGGGCAAACCATAGTTCTGGCACAGCTGTTCTTGAAAAAGAGCAGTTTCTGTCAGAGCTCTCTCAGCCCCATCTACCTCACAGGGTGTCTGTTGTGGTAGTGAAAGGCGGGGTATAAATCCAATCTCCTCCTCCTCCTTCTCCTCTTCTTCTTCTTCCTATCAGTTTTTTTCATTGTCCAGCTTTCACACTCATGCATAGTAATGGGGAATACCATGGCATGAGTTAACTTGATCTTGATTGGTCACCATCCACACATTGTTACACTTCAGAATCTTTTCCAGCTCCTTCATGGCTGCCCTTCCCAGTCGCAGTTTCCTTCTGATTTCTTGGCTGCAGTCTCCCTTTTGGCTAATGACTGAGCCAAGGAATAGAAAATCTTGAACAATTTCAATTTCTTCATTGTCAGCTTTGAAGTTGTGTAATTCCCCAGTGGCCATTACTTTTTGTCTTCTTGATGGTCCGCTGTAATCCTGCTTTGGCACTTTCTGCTTTAACCGTCATCAAGAGTCATAGAATCACAGAATCACAGAGTTGGAAGGGGCCATACAGGCCATCTAGTCCAAACCCCCTGCTCAAGCATCATTTCAAGACTTCACTATTTTCTGCCAGTAATGTGGTGTCATCTGCATATTTCAAACTGTTAATGTTCCTTCCACCTATTTTCACTCTATGGCTGTGATCAGGCATGCAGTTTGATCCGTTGCCATTGCTGTTCCCTTACGAATTTAAAGTGCACGATCAGAAAGCAATATCTGTCTGTTGTGCCCCAGTCATCTGAGTCCCATTCCCCCACCCCTTTACTGCGATTTTCTTTGATACCTGAGAAAGCCCGGTCCTGTTGGCCTGAGCTGGTTCCAAAACAGATTTCCTGTTGTCTGATCGCTCTATCGCACACCTAAGCCATCAGGCAGGTCTAACTGGTCTCTTGTTTTCCAGCTGCCATTTTTTTTTACTTGCTAGCGAAGTGCACATAACTGCATATTTGCACTGCTCTCTCTCCCCCTCCTCCCACAGAGGCTGCTCTAAACTTTGTGTTTCATAGATTACAGCAAAGCTTTTGACTGTGTAGATCATAAAAAGTTATGGCTAGTTTTAAAAGAAATGGGTGTGCCACAGCATCTGAATGTTTTTATGTGCAACCTGTACTCTGGACAAGAGGCTACTGTTAGGACAGAATATGGAGAAACAGAATGGTTTCCAATTGGCAAAGGTGTCAGACAAGGATGTATTTTATTTCCCTGTCTCTCCAGTCTATATGCAGAATGTATGATAAGGAAAGCTGGATTAGATTTAGATGAAGATAGGCTGCAATCAGTTGGGCAGTTTGATCTGCTGTTGCATCACCTATAATTGAGCCAAGTTATTTTATAACTGAGAATCCTGATCAGACTCATCCCTTTTACCATGCTTCAGTGCACTTTTACCCATGCTTGAGTGATCAGATGACAGCAGGCAGGGAGTCAGCCTATCAGACATTTTTTAAGTGTATCCTTTGAGCATGCCCACAAGCACTGATGAGCTTGCTGGAAAATGTAGTTCATGGGGCCATTGGCCATTTTTTTTTTAAAAAAAATGTGTCCTCTGAGCATGTGCACAAGCGCTAATCAGCCTGCTGGGACATGTAGTCCTCCCTCTAAACTTTTCAATTTACCTCTTCTCCAAACCACAGAAAAAAGCTGCAGTACATGGGTGTCTTTCTTTGAAAGTTTTTATGAAGAATGAAATTATCTTGTATGCTCCAGGAACCAATGTAACTTTGCAATATGATCTCTAGTGACACTTCCTTTTCTGAATCTAGCTTCAACACCTGGCATTTCTTATTCCATGTATGAATCTGTATAATCCTTATTTTTAAAAAAGCTGTTTAAGATGGTGGCCATCATCACAATGCTCCCGAATTATTATAGCAGTGAGAACAAATACTTAATAAGCTATACTTTTACTGCGGCAAGAATCTTACTAGCAAAATACTGGAAAGGAGAAAAAAATTCCCCCTAAGGAAGAACTGTTAGATAAAATGTTGTCACTAGCGGAGATGGACAGATTAAATGTACTTTTGCAAGGAAAGGAATATGAGATATTTGAAAAAAGATGGAAGAAGATTTATGTCTGGTTAGAGAAGACAAAAGAAAATGACTCGCAATGATAAATGTATTGCATTCGATATGTTGATATGTGTGATATAAACAATAAATAAACCTTTTTTTAAAAAAAGATAGTGGCCATCATCACAATGATGTGGTAGTGAATTCCATAAATAAGGTATGTGTTGTGTTAAAAATGACCTACTTTTATCAGTTCTGAAGATGCTGCTAGTAAATTTCATTTGGGATGGGACTCTGGCTCAGTGATAGAACTTGCAGAAAGTCCCGGATTCAGTCCTTGGGACCTCTAGTCCCTGTGCCCTATGGGGAGCTGTACATTCAAGTATTCAGTGCATCTGCAACCCCTCCAATGGGGCAAATAATGCCCCTGAGGTAATTTCAGGTTGGGGGGAAAGGCTGGAGCCCCTCCCCAATCTGAAGCAGGTCTCTGCAGCACTTCAGAATTGAGTTCCCATGGGGAACTCACAGCTGTCATCCTGCTGCAAGTTCCCATGGTGACTATGTGTTATGCATAATGTGTAGTTTGGGCCTGGATGATGAAGTTGTGTGGAAGCTCTAAACAAACAAACAAAAACCCAACAGTGCAGTTTTAGACCCAAGTGAAACAAAACATTTGTGTGGAAGAGATTTACTTTGGCTGCCCATACTCAATTGCAGTGGGCCTGGGCAGAGAACACTACCGAGTGGGCAAGAAAACCTTCACTCCTGGCCAATGTGGAACAAAATGGGTAACAAACAACTCACTAGAGGGCAAAAAAAAATCCCACTCAGGGAAGATGGGAGGGTAGGATGAGTCCACCAGCAAAAAAGGCCACATGGGGGTGTTTCCAGGGATTAAATGCCTTCTGGGGCCACCCCCCTTTGGTTGACAGTACTGGTGGGCAGGCCTGAAGTCTCCTGTCCCTCCTACAGGGGCAGGGCAAGCACCCTTCTCATGCCTAGTGAATGGAAAGGGCACTAGCAAGAGGGAAGATATATGGAGAACTGATAAATTACAGCTCCTGCTTCCCATGTGCACTCGTGCCATGTTGCTCCAGACTCCTGAATGCTGGCTTCATTTGAGAACAGAAGCTGTGTTTCTGGATGACACATTGTGTGGAGTGACTGTAGGACTACGGCAGGATCTCTGGAGAATAATGCTGGAATTGATTGGCTCAGGCTGTGCCCAAAGCTTCTAGATCTTGTTTGTGCAACAGTGTTCTGAAACCTGAGAGTCAGTGTGGAAGGAGCTTTTGGGCAAACTGGTGAATGCAGGAAGATGTCACATCTGGGCACTGAGAAGGCCCCTCGGCACTCATTGTGGGCCGATGCTCTTTTTATGCTCCCCAGAAGGCAAAACACACAAGGAAGATTGCCCTGAAAGAAAACAAATGAGCATCTCTTAGATGAGGCAAAGGAAAGTGTTGCCTGTCAAGAGATGACCAGTTCAGAAGGGAATTGCTTATATACTAGGGTTGCCAAATCGTTCTTACCTCGCAGCGGGGGGCTCCCGTTCAGCGTCCTATGTTTTCCCCTCAAGTGCCTGTGGCCCCGCCCCCAGCGTGCCCGGCGTCATCACGTCACATCCGGCTGACGTGCACGCCGGGGTGGGGTTTCCCCCCGGGCCCGATTCCGCGGCGGCGGAAATCGGGCCTCCAAAGCGGGGGGGGGGGGAATCTGCCCCCCGGGGGGATTTGGCAGCCCTATTATATACTAATGGCTGTCAAACACAGACACACAGACCTCTGGGCCTAGAACTATTTTGTGACACCAAAATATTGGTGGTCTTGTTGATGTGGGGAAGAATTCTTGATACCACCACACAGTGCATCAGGACAACCTGCTTTCCACAGCAATTGCTGCACAGTCAAATATTTTTCGCTGCTGTTGTACTAATTTAATTGAGCAGAAAAGAAATTACATTTGGATGCATATTAGCTGGATGCAGAGAATTAAATTCAGCCCACAGAGCAAAAAAAAAAAAAAAAAGTAAATGAAATAAACTGCCAGCCGCAGAGACAGAAAGAACTAACCCAGCAAGGATAGTCCAGCACAATAGTGGGAAAATCTAGCTCTCTGTATCTTCACTCCTCTTTAAGTTTAAGGTACACCCCGTAGACCCATCCATTCAAATACAGGTTTGACCTGATGACAGCTAATGGAGGGATTGAAGAATGTATTTCCAAGCACTAAGGTGTGGATGGGGCAGGGGTAGCTGAACCTTCTCCCTGCTGTGTCTTTCTGTTTGCAGCCCTTCCCTTTTCAAGGGGGAGAGATACCATAGAGTTTTCAGGACGAATGCTAGAATGTCCCCCTGGTGACATGCTCAGTGCGATGACGTCACCTTCAGGTGACATCATCGCACTGGGCACATCAGCCCGATCTGGACACTTGGGGAGTGGGATTCCCCCCACAGGCCGGATGTGGGCTGGCGGGCCGGCAGCCCTTTGAGCGGGCACCCCCCCCCGGGGACCTGGCAGCCTACCCCCAAAGAGGAGCAGCCCCAGAGAAGAAAGCAGAAGCGATCTGTGTGTGTGTGTGTGTGTGAAAGGGGGGGGGGCAGGCAGGTAGGCTTGTCTTTTTAATGCCCAGCCATTCACACCAGGCATGTGCAAGACTGGGTATATTTATGGATTTTGCCATTCCGCACAACAGAATCCAGTTGCAAAGGTCATCAAAACTGGGTTGAAAGTGCATTATTTAGGATGTGTGAAAGCGTCCACAGTCTCACAGTAAGAGCCACTGTTTGAGCCAAACCTGACATCATGAGGGCACTGCTTTAGGAGGTTCAGAGGTCGTTTTGGGGTGTCTCTCTCTAGGGAAA
>NW_015167615.1:191424-237808 GCF_001447785.1 Gekko japonicus
CTCCAGGTATTTCCCTCCTTAGAGTTGGCAACCCTACTTTCCCCTCAGTGCCTGATGGTAGGCAACTTAGTTTGGTCCAGTCACCTACTTTGGCCTTTGGGAGAAAACATATTGGGGCCAATCCTGATAGGGTTGCCAACTCCCGATGGGAAATTCCTGGAGATTTGAGGGATGGAGCCTGAAGAGGGTGAGGTTTGAGGAGGGGTGGGACCTCAGACAGGTACAATGCCATAGACTCCACCCTCCAAACCACTCAGTCCCTCATGGGGAACCATTGTTGCCAATCTCCAGGTGAGGGCTGGAGACCACTCAAAATTACAATTGCTCTGCAGAAGGGAGGGCGGAAGTCAGCTGAAGTCAAAGGGGCAGATAATGGTAGGTTGATAGTTAGCTGCGAAGGAGATGGGGTTGCCAACTCCAGGCTGGCAAATTCCTGGGGATTTGAGGGGTGGAGCCTGGAGAGGGTGGGGTTTGCGGAGGGGTGGGACATCAGACAGGTAGAATGCCATAGACTCCACCCTCCAAACCAGCCATTTTGTCCTGGGTAACAATTGTTGCCAATTTCCAGGTGAGGGCTACAGATCACTCAAAATTACAACTGCTCTTCAGGGAGCAGAGATCAGTTCCTCTGGAGAAAACAGTGGACTCTGCCATTATACCCTGCTGAGGTCACCACAGCAAAATGACACTGTTTGCCCAAAGCCAGAGCACTCCCCCAGAGCCTCTTTATGATCTCGTTGTATTTATTTCCACAACGGGCTTTACTGCTAGTCAACTACATAATTTAATAAGTCGAAAAAGACTCTGGTTATGTTTAGCTGTCGATGGAACAGGACAAGGTAAGTGAGTGGGTGAGGAAATAGCTATGCTAAAGCAGAGCAGGGGAGGCCATTGTTAACGCCACCTCAACCATAGGCCTGCCTGGCGGAACATCTCCATTTTGCAGGCCCTGCGGAACTGTTTTAAATCCTGCAGGGCCTGGATTTCACTAGGAAGAGTGTTTCACCAGGCCAGCACCAGAGCCAAAAAGGCTGTGGCTGAGGCTAAGAGTACATCTTTTGGGCCAGGGATCACCAGTAGATGTTGGTCAGAGGAGCGCAAGGCCCTTCAGAGGCTATATTGGGAAAGAATGTCCTGTAGGTATGCTGGTCCCAGTCCGCATAGGTCTTTAAATGTCAAAACCAGAACTTTGAACGATTAGAAATTCAGCTGGGAGTCAGTGCAGCTGGCATAGCACCGGATCCATATGTGCTCTCAATGGTGTCCCTGTGAGGACACACGCCGCTGAATATTCTTTGTAGCATCTACATGGACAGGAATAGTCTTTACTTCAAATAAATAGCATCCTTTTGTACGAGGCTAGAGTTGCCACCTCCAGGTTGGAAAATACCTGAGGATTTGGGGGGTGGAGCCAGAGGAGGGCGGACTTTGGGGAGGAAACGGACTTCTATGGGACTTCTGTGGAGTATAATGCCATAGAGACCACCTTCCAAAGCTGCCAAAACTGATCTCTGTCACCTGCAGATAAGTTGTAATCCCAGGGGATCTCCAGCTATCACCTGGAGGTTGGTAACCCTAGGCCAGACTGATCCCCCCCCCCCAGGATGCCAGCCTCGAGGTGGGGTCTGGGGATCCCGAAGATTTACAGCTCATCTCCAAACTACAGAGATCAGTTCCCCTGGAATAAATGGATTATTTGGAGGGTGGACTCTATGGCACTGTACCTCACTGAGGTCCTTGTGCTCCTCAGGCTCCAACCCCAAATCTCCAGGAGTTTCCCAGCCTGGATCCGGCAAGCCTGCCCCCATCCCCTGGCAGTGGCTATGGGGGATCTGGCAACCCTCCCTTCCCTTTAGCATAACAGGTATACTTCACTGTGTGAACAAGGACACGAGGGAATGTCTACACATGCACTGGAATGAGGAGGAACTCAGATGGGAGAATCTTAGCTAAAGCTGCAGAATGCAACACAGGGTGGTATTTATTTGTTTTTGTTAGCTGCTTTGCGTCCCAATTGGGGAGCGAAGCAGTGTATAAATCAGGCGAATGTTTTTAAACTGTAAATGCAAGTTTGACTTTTAGAAACTGTGAACTTTGTAAATTGGTCTTTGATGTACACTGCCCTGAGCCCTATTTTTACAGGGGAGGGCATTTTAAATATCCAATTTAAACAACAACAACAATAACTTCATTTATACCTTGCCTTTATCCCCAAAGCAGCAGCATTTTACACTCTTCCATTTTACCTCATAACAACTCTGTGATGCAGGTCAGGCTAAAGGGAATGTGACTGGCCTGATATCACCCCGCAGGCTTCTGATGCAGAGCTGGGATTCAAACCTGGGTCTACATACTCCACTGTCTCTTGCTTTTAAATTCTTATCCATGTAAAAAAATCCCAGCAAATCTAAAAACAACAGCAGCACATCAGGGAGATATAGGTTCTAGCAACATTTGCTTGTTATGCTGGTTTTCTGCTTGCAGGGAAACAGTAATATAGGGGAGGGCATTTAAAAAAAACCCCTCAAATATGTTGCAGTCCATTCTGCCTCCTTTTTTTGCTACATGTGAAGACGAAGCCTGAGTTATTTTATTCGACATTTATGCCTCTGCATCAAATTAAACTGGAATTAATATAATTTATGCAGCTTTCTTTCTCTCTCCTGCTTCTAATGCAATTTATCATGAGCTGTAGAAGCTACCAAGTCTCATTTGGGCAAACTGCCAAATCAATATAAACTTCACTCAGAAGAGAGTACTTTGCCCAAAAGCCTCTTTTTTGCTGACAACAGGGCCTCTGCTGCAGTGGTTTCTAGGATCCATGAAGAGGAGGTTTTCCATAACTGATGGTTATGAACAGACATCATTGCTTGGCTGACATTTTGCAAATAGCCATAGAGAAAGAAATACAATTTATAAAGCAATGACCATAAAACCATTTCTCTTGAATATTTCCCTGTGTACATGCACACACATACTATTAAGTGATAAGGAATTAGATGAAGCACAAAATACTAGAGTGCTCAGGTAACTTGTTATCTAGTGATGTAATAATTTTGCAGAACCTACAGGAGCTCACTGCTACTGAGAGACCACCTTCAAGCCAGCTGGTTGTGAAAATCTCCCTCTGCTAGATTCAGGTGGGTATCCGTGTTGGTCTGAAGTAATAGAACAAAGTCTGAGTCCAGTGGCACCTTTAAGACCAACAAAGTAATTCTGGGTATAAACTTTCATGTACAGGCATACTTCAAAGTATAAACTTTTGGGTGCATGCTCACTTTGAAGCGTGCATGCACACAAAAGCTTATAATCCAGAATTAAACTTTGTTGGTCTTAAAGGTGCCACTGGACTCAAACTTTGTTTTTCCTCTGCTGTCAAGGGAATATTTTCGCTGAACACCAACAGAGGGAAACTTGGGCTGGGATTTCTGCAGTCTGAGAATTCTCTCATAAAGGCAGAGAATGGTATTATGTTTGGGAATGAAAAAGAGATAAGATTTATCTATTTGCTTTTTTCTTTCTTTATTTAAAAACATTCATTAGCCACCTTTTTCCCTGAAAACATTCATTAGCCACCTTTTTCCCTGGTGGGACTCAAGGCAGCTTACAATATTTATTTATTTATTTGGCTTACATCCTGCCCTATCCCAAAATGGGCTCAGGGCAGCTCACAGCTATTTGAATATAAATAAAATAGCTATAGTATACAATAAGACCAAGTTCAAACAATCAAACAATCAAGCAAGATGGTAGCAAACAAGGACACCAACTCCAGAGCAGTCCATAGTGCCTCCTGCTGGATGATTAGTCCAATAATGTATTTCTTTAAGCAGGTGAGGCTGAAATGGATTGAATGTCCGCCACCTCAGCCAAAGGCCTGGAGGAACAGCTCCATTTTACAGGACTTGTGGAACTGTAACAAGTCCCACAGGGCCCTGATCTTACATGGGAACGTGTTCTCATGAAATCATGCCCAAATCTTGCCTCCCCACCACCACATATTTCGGCAATAGTGCTTCAGTGTTGTAGGTGAACGGAGGGATACCCCTCCCCCAAAGTCCAGTTGTACCTTATTTTATTTATTTATTTATAAATTCAATTAATAGCCCTCCCTCCCTGCAGCGCGGGCTCAGAGCGGCTCACAAATAGGCATGGACCAGATCACGCCAAGCCTTCTCGCCGATTCCCTCGCAGGGGATCACTCTTAGGAATCGAATCACAAATAGGCATAAGCCAACAGATAAAACAAATTAAAACCATAAAATCATTACTACATTTACATCAAAATAAGTGCTCTAGCTGTTCCAGTCTGATCTTCCCCAAAGATGATGTCACAAGACACATCTAACAGATTCTTAGCTTTAGGCTACTGTGAATTATACAGGAGACTCTGAGACTTTTTAAAACTATTCAGAATTTGTATGGGAATTCTATAGCAGAGTTGACTGGCTTTTTTCTTTTGTCTCTTGTCTTTGTTCATAGTTACACACTTCAGCATATGTTCCAATTTTTTTAAAAAAATTAAGGCATGTAACCTGGAAAATCCTCAGGAAACCTCATTTCAGCAAGTTCCATTATCCATTTGACACACTGCACTCAGCATTTGTACATTCTTATTGCTTAACTAGCTTGCTACCCGTGCTTCGCTACGGTATTTAAGTTCTGTAAATCCAGTTATAATTTATTTATTTATTTATTTAATTCCATTTCTACCCCGCCCTCCCCGCACGCATTTGTTGTAGGAATTCTAATGGAGAAGATTGTAGCGTAAGAAATGAAGTGAGACATATGTACTTCCCCCCCCCTCCACTGAAGGACCTCTCTCTAGACGACATTGGTGGTTCTGCCCTCAGGTGCTAGGATCACCAGGCTCCTTGATGAGCTCACTCTGGAACAGGCCACATAGAACTATCCGTTTAAGAAGCAGTCATCTGTTAAGTCAACTCCTGCTACCTTCCACGAAAGTGATGGCCTCTCTGCTTGTGTTCCTGGATTGTTTTGCTCATCTGGAGACTGTTGTGAGCACCTCAGGGTGATCTTACTGGTACTTGCCCTGCGCAGCTCAGTACACTGCAGGAGTACTATGTGCAAATGTCTTTGCCGCATTCCTAAGTTGCCTCCTCCTTGTAGTGTTGGTGTATCTGGCTCGATGTTTGCCAGGAGCTTTCTTGGGGGCAGTAAGAGGTGAGAGGTGTGAGAGGGAGTTGGTGTGAGGGAGTGGTGATGTGGTGGACATTTCTTCAGGTTCATGAGAGAGGCACGCATCGAAATGGCTCTTAGAAATGTCCTTTACTATCTCCCCATAAACATTTATACCCTGGCCCTGCTCCTACACCTGACAGATACCAGCCTGTCTGGTGTTGGGGGGGGGGATTGTATTTAAAGGCATCGGGGAGGCTAGGCCAACAGCAGTGCTAAGGCAATCCTGCTGCGCAAACCTCCCCGGCGGCTGTAAGCATCCCACCTCCTCTCCTACACCTGACAGGCAGCTGCCTGTCCAGTGCAGGATGGGGAGGAGGGGAGGAGTATTAGAACCCACTGTGGACGCAGGGCTGGCAGGATCACTAAGGCGTTACTGCTGGGGCAGGCTCCCTTGTGGCTTTAAGCACTGCAACCACTGCTGCACCTGACAGAAAACTGCCTGTTAGGTGTAGGAGGTGGGGGGAGTAGGTTGGAAGCCATCCCACCGCTGCTCCTACACCTGACAGGCAGCTGCCTGTCCAGTGTAGGAGGGGGAGGGGGAGGAGTATTAGAAGCCACTGTGGAGGTGGGGCTGCACCTGACAGACAACCGCCTGTTAGGTGTAGGAGGTGGGGGGAGTGTGTTGGAAGCCACCCCACCTCCTCTCCTACACCTGACAGGCAGCTGCCTGTCCAGTGTAGGAGGGGGAGGGGAGAGGAGTACTAGAAACCATGGTGGAGGTGGGGCTGCACCTGACAGACAACCGCCTGTTAGGTGTAGGAGGTGGGGGGAGTGTGTTGGAAGCCATCAGAGAGGCTGGGCCAGCAGTTTTGCTTCACCTCACAGATGGTTCTTGGCCACTCATGATTTCCTCAACTGTCATTAGCTGTCTGCAGTCCCCTGTAACTGTTGGCTTTTTTACCTCAGAACACTGAGCTCTGCAGCTGACCAATCAGAGAGTGGGGGGTGCAGAGAGACAGCTGCCTGGCAGCCATATAGGAATCAATGGGGGAGCACATTTTTCCCCTTTTGACCCACTTAGGAGGTCAAATTTCTAAAAATCCCTTCTTAGTGAGCACCTATGCCACGGTAGGAGCGCTCTCCCCGAATTTGGTGTCTCTAGGTCCAGCGGTTTGGTCTGGGCATTGATTTTACGGTGAGGGGACTTTCTCTTATATATATAGATAGATTAAAACTAAGACAAAAACTTGCAAAAATTCAAATTTTTACCATTCGGGTTTTGAATGTGAAATTTTATTCAAAATCCAAGTGCTTTAGATTCATGGATATCTCCAGATTTCAAATAAAATGTCAGCTGTCAAATTCTATTGCATGTCAGTTTTCCAATATTTACATATATTATTAAATACTATTGCATAGTATCTATTAAACAAAAGCACCAAATGCTGTTAAATACTATGCCAAATTCCAAATACTGCACACTATCAACTTTCAAATATCCAGTAATGACATTAAGTATTCCTAGATGTCAAATGTAATTCACAAAATGTTTGTGAATATTATCATATATTTGATTTCAAACCGAGCTATAAAGTGTGGATTAATAGATCAGCAAAACTGAGCTAGGGAACCAGCAGGAAGTTTTAAGGGGGGGGGGGGATCACAACCTCCCAAAATAATAGAAATAATGCTCTGGCCTAATCTCAACTGTCCATGATCAGGTACAAAGGGGGACACAAGCTTTGATTGAAGGGCAGGTATCTCGCAAGCACACTCACCTGGAAGGCCCAGGCTAGCCTCATCTCATCAGATCTCGGAAGCTAAGCAGGGTTGGCCCCAGTTAGTATTTCGATGGGGGACCACCAAGGAATTCCAGGGTCACTATGCAGAGGAAGGTAATGGCAAACCACTTATGTTAAGTCTCTTGTCTTGAAAAACCTACAGAATTGCCATTAGTCAGCTGCAGACATGCCTGTCTTGAGCCATGCACCCTCCAGGTACAATCGGAGGGCATCTATCAGGGCATGGGGCACCTGTCATTGCTGCCCATACAGTCCCTCGAAGTTGGTGGGTAAAAGAGAGGAGTGAGGACTGGTGGAACAACACTGTGATGGGCACATGGATCAATAAAGACTGGCTGAAGAATTCCCGGATGTCTAGGGCAACCTTTTTTGAACTAGCCGGCACCCTGAGGCACCGTCTGGAGCGGCAGAACACTCACATTAGGATATCCATTCCAGTGGAGAAAAGACTGGCCATCACCATATGGTACCTGGTTAAACAAGAAGTATTCAGGGAACTCAGACATCAGCTTGGTGTGAGCCTGTCAACTGCATTCCGTATTGTGAAGGAGGTGATTCTGGAGGAGCTCTTCAACAAGAAGGTCTGCCTTGGAAATAAGCACAATTTCTTTGGGATGAATGCAGAGCTTCCTGGATTCTTTCATCCCCCCACAATACAAGGACTCACAGTGGGCATGGAAGGGTTAGCAACATCGGTCATACCAATCACTGATGCCCTGATTTCCTGTCAAAGCCTGCAGTCCAGGTACTTGTTTCCAGGTGGCAGATGTAGCCATCTCATGTATTTCAGTGGAATCCAGGCATTCCAATGGGGTTGCTGTTTTGGTGTTGTGTTTTAGCGCTATAGCGCCATAGTACTCTAAAATGAACATTCAAAATAAAAAGGTAGAGATCGCCCACATGGGCGAAAAAGCGTGGGAAAACAAAGCGGCGCAGGAGGAAGCACTACAGGGCATTTTACACAGCACCCTGTAGCGCTTCAGAAATGGTATAGAAAAGTGGAGACCGCTTGGAAGCAGTTTGAAGGTAAAACGGTTCAGCCACATTTCCTGAACGGGACAGAAGCGTTTCTGTCTGAAAGTGAAAATATATTCCGGTAGGGAACGGTTACTAAAACGGTTCTGTCTGAATTGTCAGACCAGAAATGGTTAGGGAACAGTTCCTGAACCGGAACATATCGGCTGTCTGAAATTCCCAACTATGTCTTGAGCCCTCTCCCACTTCCATGGGACATTCTTCTTTAACAATTCATGCAGAGGGGCCAATACTGTGGACCAGTTGGGAAAAAACCTATGATAATAGTTTAAAACACCTAAAAATGCCTTCAGCTCTGACACAAATGTTGGTGTTGGGGCCTCTACAATGGTCCATACCTTATCACTGACTGGGTGGAGTCCTTTATCAATAATATGCCCCAAATATTGTGCTGAGAAGACCATAAAAGAATACTTAATTCTATGTCGTTTTAGTCCCACTTTTTGGATCCTTTGCAATACCACTTGTAGCATATCTAAATGAGTTGCCTGATCTACCCTAGAGACCAGAATATTATCTAAATAAACCAAGACATTGAGAATCCCTCATAACACCCCCTCCATGGTCCTTTGAAAAATCCAGGAGCAGAGGACACGCTGAACAGGAGGTGGGTGTTGATCATTAGTGATTCTTTGGACTCCTAATTGAGCAGCAGCAGCTGATAAGCATGACTGAGATCAAGTTTGGAAAACACAGTCCCCCCAGCCAAGGATGCAAATAGATCTTCAATTCAAGGTAGTGAATGTGGATCCAGTCTAGAAACCTTGTTGACAGTGACTGACTTTCAATTGATTTTTGGAACGCCCGATGCAACGTGTATATGGAGAATGAATTATTGATTAATACTACTGGAAGATGTTTGTATGAGACGCAGGAATCGCGGCTAGAAAGATTAGAATGGGACAATAATAGGACTGTTTGAAACCCTTATTGAAGGTTTGTTCGGACGAAGAAATGAAACGGAACTCAATCCGGAGGTTCTCGTCAACAATCACAATAACTTCATATATCTTAATAATCACAATAACTTTATGTATCTTCATCAACTCTATTTATTGTGACAATAATGTTATTTAATTGAGATCAATAATATAATTGATATAATGTTTGAATATATTTAGCATCTTGTTCATTACATGTTTAGCCATCTTTGGACTGGATTCTCCACTTTATTCTTGTATGTTTGGAGCCTCACCATGGCTGGCTGTAAAGGTGGTGGGATGGCTGGTGCCCATAAGCTAGCAAAGGTGTCCTGCCCAATTATGGAGAATGCTGCCCCAATGTCCACTTCCATGTCCAACCTGCAATGGTTATTTTAGCCCCTATTGGTGGTGAACAATGATCCCCCAAGGTATACATGGCATAAATTCCATCGCTGTCATCCTCCCCTTCCTTCACTCTGGCGTAGTTCCACAAGGTTGGCATTTCTCTGTTGAATTTTTTGCCTCCTTGGTTTGTTATGGGGCTAAAGGTGAGCGGTTGCACCGACATACCAAGTGCCCTCTGCAATGGCAGTGCCAGCAAATTGTGTCCCAAAACTGACAATGGTCAGGGTTATGGAGGGCACCACAGTGGAAACAGCACTCTGTAGTGTTTGGGGGCAGAGACTTCCTGCTGCCAGCCCCTAGCTGGGAAATTGGACTGAGATTTTGGCACAAAATAAGAGCCTTTCCTGGCCTCTGCTTGCTGAGGAAAGTGAAACTAAACTGCAGCACATGCTTTTCATCCGTAAGGGACCTGGGGAAAATAACTAAACAGGTACATAAAGAAACATCACCAAATTCACAACTTGCCATGATATAACAGTATTTACCAGGGTACCTTTCTGTGGATTGCATTAGTATATAAAGTGGAACTGGTTCTCAGCTTCACCTCAGCGGCCTTTCCCCTAAAGACAGTATACACTTTGTAGCTGAGTAAATAAACCCTGAGGGAAGATTTTATTCTCTTTTCTCCAGACAGGTTACCTCACCATACAAGCATTCACTGGAACCTATTTCCATAATAGATAGGAGGATCCTCTCCAGTTTCAAGGTTGCTCTTTTAACATAGAGAACCACAGAACCTGTACATGTAAGTTGGGAACACTGGGCCTTTAACAGGATGCTTATTTATCTCACTAAAACAGTATTTCTTTCCTAAACTGACCCCAAATGCTTACTAAAAGCCAACTAAACTCCTGGCTAAAATGACACTATTATCCTCCTTTTTAAGCTGAGGCTGCCTCACCCCCTCCCATCCGGTGGAGGGCAGCAGGGGTAGACTTGGAGAACAACACAACCCTGTAAAGGGTCCTGCCTCCCTCCCTGTCATGCCCCTTGATGTAGGAGGAGTTGCCAGGAACAGGCCCAGCAATGACCACCAGAGAGTCACTTACCCACCCCACTCAGCCTGGCCTATAGGCAGTGGCCACCACACAACTGGACCCTGCACTATCAATGATCACTGCGAAACTGGGCCCAGCTCCACAACCAGCCACTGCACAACTGGGCACTGGTGCCACTGGTGTTCACTGAGCAACCCAGCACTGCATAACTGGGCCTGGCGCCACCACTGGCCACCATCCATAGGGTTGCCAGCTCTGGGTTAGGATATTCTTGGATATTCAGGGGTGGAGCCTGGGAAGGGCGGGATTTGGGGAGGGACCTCATCGAGGTATAGTGTCATAAAATCTGCCCTCCAAAGCTGCCATTTCCTCCAGGAGAACTGATCTCTGTAATCTGGAGATCAGTTGTAGTTCCAGGAGACCTCCAGGCCCCACCTGGAGGTTGGCTACTCTTACCATACAACTTGGCCAGAATTTTCCCAGGGAGAAACTGTCAGGTGGAGGGAAGGACAGAAATCCGAAGACAAGGGAGCAGATAAAGGTAGGCTGGCTGGTGGGTCAGAAGAAGAGATGGAAGCAGGAAAAGACCTTGCTGTAGGGGCTGCCAGGAAAAGGAAAGAAGAAATGGTGGGGGAGGGGATACAGGCAAAAATTAGATGCCCCTTGCAAACCCCTGCAGGTCCCTGCTTGTACATCACTGTTTGCAGGTGAGAAGTCTGAGACTATTTGAGGTAAAGTCACTTTGTAAAGCCAAATACAATACAGTCACAGATGTGCATGCTCTCATTCACATATTTCAATAATTTTGAAAGATATTTGAAAGATCACATTACTAGGGAAAGTAAACCTGACAGACCGAACATTTTAACATTCAGTCAAGCTTGATTAGACTGCAGAGAGAGATGGTAGTTTCTATGGTGACGAAGAACAGGGTTTATGGGAAGTGTTCTGTGTGGGCAGTTGAGAAAAGAACAGTTTTATGTCCATCTCAAAGCAGCTAGGTTGCTTTGTAGAATAATGGAAAGCTGAGGAAATAGCATCTCTGAATAAGAAATGTAATGAAGAGGAAGATACATGAACAGGAGAATGGTGGTCCAATGCAAGAATGTCAAGTTTGACATATTGGGGTGATCTGAAAAATTATGAGGTAGTGAAAACAAATACATATATTGTATAACTTGTAAAAGGCTGGAAATTTTTATTAGACATTGTATCAGTATCCAGGCTCAAAAATTTCAATTTGTTGGATAGGAAGAGGACAGAATGGCTGGATTTGCAGAAGAGTAACTGTTACACAATCTTATTAAATATCCTCACTTTAAACTCTTTGAAGGAGCTCTCCCAAACATCTTTTAGAGATGTTATTCACCTTTTCAGACTGGCTCAGTAGACACTACCATAAAGATGGTGATTCTGAGCCATGCCTTCATCATAATGGTTAGAAACTCCACAGTAGAATATAGAAGTGTTTAGAAACTCAGTACAACCCTGAATACGAGCAGTAGCTCCTTTTTAAAAAAAAATCCAATATATAGTTTCAGCCTGGGGAAAATGCTCCCCTCATCTAAGATTTTCAGATATTGCATATCCTTAAAAGATCCCCGCCACCAAGCAGAACAATTCACACATGGTATCTGTTATGTACGTGGACCACCTCCAGGGGTCCGCGGAAAGGCCAGAGCTTGGATCTGAGAACAAAAGAAACTTAGGATCCTGGATTGCCCAGCCCCAACCAATAGCCACCTTGGTGGGACATTCAAACCCTCCAATGGGAGTGGGAGGGGGTTGCTGGTGGATATGTATATAGTTGGCCCTGTGGGCCATTAGAGTTAGTCTTTGTCTATGTGAAGTACAATAAATGTGTGCTACAGCATGTCGTCGTCCGAGTCCTCCATGCGGTGAACCCAGTACTTTTCAGTATCCATCTCCAACAGATCATAAAACACTCCAGACTACAACAGTACCACAATCAGAAAACCAAAAATAACTTATATGTTAAGCAGATAACTTCACAAAGGGAACCAAGCCATGAACTGCAGGTAAAGCCAAATATATTTATTTAGATTTCTTAGGCTGCCCTTCCCTGCAAGCTGGGCACAGGGTGGCTTACAACAAAGGTTTATACAATAAATAGATTAAGTTAAAACCAACAGTAAAATACATAAGACAGATCAACAAATAAAACAATCCAATTCGTAGATGGCAGAACAAAATTCAGCTTCCACAAGCCTTGGGGAGGGGTGTGCAGAGAATGGGGGGTATGTTGAGTGCCAGACTACATGCTGGTCCCATCGCTGTCCTCAGTTGAATGCCACAGGACATGGATGTTCTCCAGCAGAGAGTTCCACGAGGCAGGGGCCAGGGCCGAAAAAGCCAGGCTCCCTTGCAATTGATGATCTACTTTCTCAGACCAGACTCATCTTCTGTAGCTCGGAACGGGTTCTAGGTCGTCATTGAGTTCCTCAGAAGTACATTCTGATAGGTTACAGATGTTATGGTTCAGAGAGATTGGGAGATGGTCCCTATCTTGTTGAGTCCCTACTTCTAGGTGCATGTTGTGACTAAGCAAAACTGTAAGATGTCAAAATAAAGTCTATAGTACTTGCACCATGCTCAGACCAATATGTATAACTCCCCAGGGATATCTCCTTGGGTCACCCCATTAAGAATGGAAAGCTGGCCTGTAGCTACGGTGGGGCTTTTCAGGGCTCTGTCCCCTCCCTTAGAGGGACAACCCCACAAGATTTCCTTCTAAAAATGCTTTTAAAATCATTTTAGAAACATTTTAAAAAGGTGCACGCTCCCTGACCGCACCACAGCCAGCTGCACACCAAACAGACCCGAGAATCACTTTAAAAAAATATATGATGCAAGTGAGAATCACCTTCCCCTACAAGCAAAAGCCACAGCACCACCTCCTCCACCTTTTTAGAAGGTTTTTATTAAAGAGGTGAGAATCACCTTCCTCTGACAAGAAGAAGCCACCGTGACACCTCCTCTCTCCACCTGCTGGGCTCTTCCTTTAGAAGCCTTTTTTAAAGACCTGGCACTCGCATCTTAGCTCAGCGACCCCTGGCATCATGTTCCTTCTTTCCTTTCTGGAGCTGGAATTAGTTAGTAAGTTTCCTTGATTTCATTCATTGCGAGGGGGGGGGGCTGGAGGGTTTGTGCTACATTTCATTTATGTTCGGGGGGTATTGTGTGTGGGGTTGTTGTTTTTTTTGACTGTGCTAACATTTCATTCCATTTATGTCTGGCGTGGGTGTTGTGGGAGCTACATTTTGTGTTTGTGCTACATTTCATTTATTACAATCAGAGTGATAAACAGCTGGTCTTCAGTAGTATTTATTATTAATATTGTTGTCTTTATTATTAGTTAAAAGTACAGTTATTTACAGATGATTTTTATTCTTTTTGTCTTTTATTTGAAAAATAATGGCAACTAATGGCAGCCCCACCACAAAAAAAAATTACCCCACAAGCCACAAAATCCTGGCTATGGGCTTAGGCTGGCAGAAGAGATTAACTTGCAGCAGCTGAGAACTGTCATCTAAACTGGTTGACAGCTTGCAAGAGACCTAGCTGGTAACAGCTTCCTATTGGCTAAATGGCTTTTCCTTCTGCACTGAGAAGGGCACCCCCACCACAAAAAAAAATTGCCCCAAAAGCCACAAAATCCTGGCTATGGGCCTGAAGGAAAGGTCTAACCTAGTTGCAAGTTGTAGTAAGCGGTAACCTTTCCAGTTTAACTTGCTGTCCTTAAAGGTTCTGGGGGGGTATTTTTAAGGTATCTTTCATTGGTGGTGCTGAGTTGAAGGAGGTATATAATAATTCATCGGAAGGTCCAAGTCTGGCATTGAAATCCCCAGCAACCACAACAGATGCATTAAAGAGGACAGGAAAAGCGACTCTAGATATAGCCAGAGGTCATTTCGGGGGGGGGAACGTGGGGGAACGCAGTTCGCCCGGGTGAGGTGCAGGGGGCGGGGCACATGACGAAGCCCCGCCCCCTGCTTCCGGCCGCCCCGCTTCCAGCCCTCATTCAGCCAGGAGGAGGCAGGAGAAGAGGGAGGGTAAGTTGCTTCCTCCCCGCCTCTCCCCACCCCTGCCTGCCTGGGGCCAGGGAGGGCCTTGGCGGGGCTTCCTCGCACTCCCGCCGGCCTTGCAGGTCCACCACCGGGGCCCTAATGTCAGGGGGTGTGGCATATGCTAATGAGTTATGCTAATGAGTTCCCCTAGCTCTTTTTCTACGAAATGACCCCTGGATATAGCTCAAACTTTCTCCAGACTTCACATACCCATTGTTTGGTGCCCTAGGAAGGTAGAGAAACATTTATAATCAGGTGGGTTTGTTTCCTGTATTGTACCGTGCAAGCCTGGGCCCAATGTTCACATGATATCAGTGGGGTGACTGTTGCCTGCAAACTTGTAGCTATAAGAAGAGCCAGGCCTTCTCTAGCCCTTCTTTTCCCTTCCCCTGGTGTGGCTGAATGGTTGGAAAACAACTGATTTCTGTAGAGTTGAGGATCCCCTTTTACCTCACCCCCACCTCCACGTGCTGACCGTTCTGTCGTTTTACAAACTATAACTAAGCCATCCTGTTCTTTGGGTCCAACTAGGGATTATAAGCCAAAAACCTTTAGTGGCAGTGAAAATAAGTAAAAACGCATAACACACCACAGAGAGGTGCCTTTACAGGTGTTACACATATAAGGGGCTCAGAAAAGAGCAGAATGTTACACAGGCATATCTGGTCACCTGGTCAGGCAAGGAGCCAATCGCTTAGACTTTTCAAAAAAGCAGCATTTGGTTAAAATATATGTTTTTGAAACGAACTAACTCTCCATCTTTTAACCTTTGCTAATTGTTCTGAATGACTCTGGTCAGGGCTGATTCAGATACAGGCATACACTTAAGAAGCCCTAGAGCAGAGGTGTTGAACTCCTTGTTATGAGGGCCGGATCTGACATAAATGTACTTTGTCGGGCTGGACCATGTGTGCCATAAAATGTAATGCCAGGTACCGGAGATATAAATTGTATAAAGGACTGCAGGTGGTAAGCTCCAAGTTGTTGTATCATCACTGCATGGCCGCATGGGCTGGAAGGGGGGTCCAAAGGAAAACCCACGTGGGTGGACTGGAGAGCCAGCAGTGCAGCACTGGGCAGACACTCCCACGCTGCTTGACTTCTGCAGACGAGGTTGTATCGCCATGCTGAAGCCACAAGTGGAGTGGCTCCGCCCACTCCCCCCTGAGCAGTCTCCTGTTCCCTCCCTTGCACTAGTTGCTCGTGGGCTGCACAAGAGCCCTGGATGGGCTGGTTCTGGCCCCCGGGCCTTATGTTTGACACCCCTGCCCTAGAGGTCTTTTTTTTTTAATTGACTCTTCTAAAAAGAAGAGAGTTTATTCTTTTTTCATATAAGAAAAAGGGAGGTATATAGTGGGATAAAGAAAAGGTTGGGTGATGTTATTATTAGTATGTTAGTCTTTTACTAGTAATACACAAATCTTCTTTTGGCTTCTTCTGCGAGTTGTCAGTCGTCTTTCATCTTTACCTGTAAAGAAAATAAAAATTATGAATGGATTAGTAGTGTCCCCTTGGTTTTTGTTAGTAAAGTCTTTTCATGCGTTTTCCGAACTTGTCTTCATGGTTTGGGCAGCCTCCCTTTCACGTCTCTCAGGTTGTATGACGGACCCTTTCCTGCTCCTTTATCTTCCGGGGTTTTGACTTCCCCCTCCGAGCCGCTATCTCTGTCACTGTCCAATTCCTTGGCGAGTGCTGCTTCCCGACGGAGACCGGCACACACCCGACCCCGCACTTCTCCGCGGCTCCAGGTAGGTCAGAGGCCACCTCGCGCTCAGCCGGGGCTGCAGGTGGGGGGGAGCACAGCTCCTCCACGATGCCACACTCACCCAGGCCCTCTTTTAGAAGCTCGTTGCATTTCGGGCCGCAATGGGCCTTCCTCCTAGTTAACTTATAACTTCAAACACCATACAAGGTTATGGTTATCTATACTTGAGTATCTTCTTAAAATATATTAAAACATCTGAAGAAGTGTGCATGCTTTCTGGTAGAGATGCTGTGTGCTTATGATCTCACAAGGAGAGGTTGCCATGCCCAGAAATGTAAGAAAGCCTGTGTCTGTGGCCAAGCCAAGGGTCGAAGTCACTGCTATGCCTATCATTTGGCTGGTGGTAGGAAGTGACCCGAAGCACCCTGACTTTTTTGTTCTATTCAAGGCCCTTTGGATTCCCCCCCCCCCATAAATCAAGCAGAAACCCATCTGCCGGCACCAGGGTGCTCCTGGACACCACACGGGAGACTGGTACTCTAAAAAGTGAAGTCAACTAGATCAAAAGCCTCATGTGATCCAGTTTTATGAAATATATTACTCTAATTACTTTTATGGAATACAGAGAAGAAGCTGTAAATGTAAAGGTTCCCTTGCTTGAAAGCCAGTCGAGTCCTGCAGTCTTCATCTCCGTTTCAAAGCTGAAGAGCCAGCGCTGTCCGAAGACGTTTCCATGGTCACGTGGCCGGCATGACTAAACACCAAGGCGCATGGAACGCTGTTACCTTCCCACTGAAGTGGTACCTATTTATCTACTTGTGTCTTTAGCAATAAACTATGTTATTGTTCAGATAACCCTGTGTTGCATTCCAGCATTCTACCGCCTTGGTAAGGGGCACTCACAGAGACCATCACGAACCTAGAGGAGGGTGGGAACAGGTGCAGGTACCCCCCATATGCCCAGCCTTTGCAGACAAACATGGCTATGATCTGTCTTTTCTTCTTTGTTTCCTCTCTTCCCCCACCCTACCTCTGAGCATCTCGAGGAGGCACACTGGACTTCCTCCTGCACTGCTCCATTCCCACCATGACTGTGTGGTGGGCCAGACTGAGCAACTGGCCCCAAGTTACTCAGACGACAAGTTCCTGGCTCAGGAGGTGGGGGCAGGCCCGTAGCCAGGATTTTTAAATTTGGGGAGCCTTTAAATAAGTCAGGGGGCACCCCCACACAGACACCCCAAGTGAGCAGTCGCACTCCTGCCCTTCCCTGCAATCACTTGGTTTTAGGGTAGGGCTTGGGAGCGGGGAGGGGGATCCTGTGCCAGCCGCCGATTTCTTGGCACAGGCAGGCTTGGCGCCTTGGAGAGTGTAGTGTATCAGGCCCTGACAGGGCCGGACATGCCCGGACTTGTCCAGGCACAAATACCTAAAGCTTCAATCCTAAAGACAATGGGCACATAGGATCCTAGCCAGGCCCAATGAAAGGGCTAGGTCCTGGCCAAGAGGCCAATAGGTCTCTTGGTTACTGTAAATAGCCAATCGGGAGTGGGGTGTGTGTTTGGTGGTGGGTTTCTCAGAGGAAATATAAGCCGGCCTGCAAGCCGGGTAGTTGTCTTTGTCCTGAACTAAATAAAGGTATGCTTAGCTGAAATCACTCTCTGTCTGCATACTTTTCAGAGAGGGAGGGGGAGAGAGATGCCTGACAGCTTAGGGTCATACATACCTAGTTAGGTGGAACATTGCATGAGCCAACGAGTGTTTTGTTTACGGCTCCTTCTTCTATCAAGCTGCTTGAAACCAGCACACTGCTGGTCAGTAAACATCTAATTTGGCTCAATTGATAATTTTTTAATAGGGCTATGTGTAAGTAATCCGAAATGTATTTATGCACCCAGGTGGTTTAGGACCTCTATGCTTGGACCAATGAAACTGTTTGCAAAGGAATTCCATGGAAAGAATCTCTCAGAATAAATTGCCTCACAGGGTTGCTGTGACAACCTCTAAAGTAACCTTTATGGAAACTGTCCTGAATGTCTCAGAGTGAAGACAGACATAAGATTTTAAATATGGAAAAAGTGATTTTGTGCACATATCCACTGCATTTCGAAGCATTTGTTTTTAGGACAAAGAATGGTCAAATCAGTTCTACCACATTTAAAACCTTATGTCGGATTTCACATTAGAAGAAAAGTGAGATGCGTGTGACTGAGACAAAGTTAATAAATAACAAATTGCACTAGTGAGTACAGCAATTCTTTCAAATATTTTTTCATGTACAATTTCACATAGTCAGCAACCTGTTTTTCCAACCATCTCTGTCTTCTGCAGAAACCCTACATTGTTGCTAGGATACAAAACCTCTTTTCGTAAGCTATTGGATGGCTTTGCTGTTCTTTTGCATTTGTATTTTAAAAGACTATGTTTATGCAGTGGGAAGTAATTATATCTCAAGATTCTGGTCTGTGAAAAATTTGTGTTAAAATATTTCAGTGTAATTCTTTGCACAGCCTTTATTTTTTTGTAAGGCACAAGGGAGCAATCATGTCCCACCCAATGTTCCCTCTAAGCTGTGGAGTCTTGTGAGCAAACATCCTACTTTGTGAGCTATGGGCATTAAAGCTGTGAGCGAGCCATTAGGTTGCTGCATAAATTAGTTTGCTTTGAGGCCATCCTTCCTGAGCTAAGGCAAAAATCTGTGAGCCGGAGGCTAAAAAAACTGTGAGCTGGCTCACACCAACTCAGTTTAGAGGGAACACTGGTCCCACCTCAACCTTCTCTTCTCCAGACTAAACATCCCCAAGTCCCTAAGCCTTTCCTCATAATCCAAAATTGATGCAATGGCAAGGTAGCACAGCAGAGGCCAAAGTAGAGGCACTAAAAGGAAGGGAAAGGACTGGTAAGGGGTAAGACCTACCAGGATAGTCTACATGTATAGGAAACTTAGGCCACTGATCTGCTGACCTCCTACAGCCAATCAAGATGCTGTCCTGAGAGAGCTTTTTGGAAGCTGAGTGAAGCTTCACCACCCCCAACCCTTACAGCTGTGATCAGGCTGTTGCATGCCTGTTAAATGGCCTTGAGTTCACAAGGGCCAGTGTGGGGAGGGCTGTTCTTACCAATTACTGATGCCTGGTATTTACTGAGCTGAGAAGGGGGGGGGATCTTGCAGATTAAATTTTACTTGAAGAAAGCTCATTCCCTTGGCACCATGCCTGGCAACCCTAGCTGTGTCCCTGAAGTTGTGTCCCAGGGGTAACTCCATCGTCTGGGAGGAGTGGCATGTGTTTGTGTAAATGTGTGTGTGTGGGGGGGGTCTGCAGTGGGAGGGAGAATTGGTGGAATTCATCCCTCTTTTCTACTGGCAAAAAGTTTTTTAAAGGATATAACAGAAATTATAGTTTTTACCAATCTGTTTTTAAAAGTTTTCTTAACTCTAAATAGGAAAAAAAGAAAGAAAGAAAAAGACCTCACAGAAATCCCTGCTGAAACCCCTCTGGATAATATTTTGAGAGGCTGGTGCTCTCAGTTATATTCTTTTTTTCTTTTTTTTTTAACGGTTTATTTAAGTTTTCCAATACAGAAAAGATATACATCTTTTACATTTGTATTATGTACATTCTGTCGAGTCTATTCCTAACATTTGTCTTTTAACCATTTATAGAAATCTGCCCATCGTTCTTTAAACACCATATCATCTTTCTTTTGTAAAGTTACTGTTAATTTGTCCATTTCTGCGACCTCCATAAGCTTCTCTATTAGTTCCTTTCTTTTTGGAATCTTTTCTTGTTTCCAATTCTTAGCAATCAAAATTCTAGCCGCTGTGAGCATATAAATTAATATATACACATTTTTCCCTTTATGTTCATTTGGGATTATATTTAACAAATACGTCTCCGGACTTAACTTTAAATCTATATGCAGCACATCACCAATTAAATTCTGTACAGATTTCCAAAAACTAAATATTTTTTCGCAATTCCACCACATGTGAAACTAAATATTTTTTCGCAATTCCACCACATGTGTATGAATGTTCCTACGTTAGTTTTGCATCTCCAACAGTTTTTATTCATTGTTTTATATGCTTTTGCTAACTTTTCTGGGGTCCAGTACCATCTATGGAAGATCTTAAATATATTTTCCTTAAATGCTACTGCTCTCATTAATTTCATGGACTTCCAGACCATTTTCCACTCTTCCATTTGAATGATCTTTCCCAAATCCTTCGTCCAAAGAATCATAGAGTCCTTTATATTTTCGTCATGCTGAAAGTCATCTAAGAGAAGGTTATATAATTTTTGGATGAGTTTGTCGTTGGACGACAGCCATATCTTATCTAAATCTGTTTTGCTGTTTGTGAATTCACTATTTTTATCCTTATTGTATCTATCTTGTACTTGTGTCTTCTCCCACCACGTTAGGTGGATATTTTGTCCTGCTAGTCTTTCTAGAGGTCTTAATTTGTTGTTTTCATCCAATAGTACATCATAGGATATAGCCTTTTCCTTCGTCATGAGTTTGGTATTTATAAATGCTTCGAGGGGGGACACCCATCTTGGGGTCTTTGGATAGTATCTGCATTTCATTTCTTCCCATACTTTGATTAGCGCCGCTCTAATAACATGGCTATGAAAGTTTGAGTGTATTTTATCTTTTCCGTACCACAGATACGCGTGCCACCCCATATACAGGTCGTGGCCTTCCAAATAAAGTGTTCTCCAGTTGGATAGCTGTATCCAGTCTTTAATCCATATCATAGCAGCAGATTTGAAATATAGTTGCCAATTTGGGAGATCCATGCCACCCCTCATTTTTTTTATCCTGAAGTATCTTTAATTTAATTCGTGCTCTTTTTGGATGCCAAACAAAAGATCTTGTTAATTTATCTAAGTCTAGAAAGTATTGTTTCCGTTTAAGAACTGGTATATTTTGTGCTAGAAATAGGAAACGTGGAAGAATATTCATCTTAATCACTGCAATTCTTCCCATCATCGATAGCTGAAGATCTTTCCATTTTGAGAGGTCCTTTCTTATTTCCTCTCTTAATTTGGTATAATTGTTCTCTATCAGCATACTGTTTCTGTTTGTTAATATTATTCCTAAGTATTTCACCTTATTTACTATTTGTATCTTCGTCAGTTCTTGTAGCTCTTTCTCGACTTTTTGTGGACAGTTTTTGGTCAACATTTTCGTTTTCTTATAATTTATTTTAAGACCTGCCACCTCTCCGTACTCTTCTAATTCATTCAGTAAATTTACCGCAGTAGTAGTCGGGTGTTCTACAATGAAGACTAAATCATCAGCAAAGGCTTGTAGCTTGTATTCTTCGTCTCTAATTTTCAAGCCTCTTATTAATTGATTTTGCCTTATGTTATCATTTAAGGACTCTAATATAAAGATAAATAGTAGAGGCGATAGTGGGCACCCTTGTCTGGTGCCTTTTTGAATCTCTATTTTGTTTGTTAGTTCAGCATTTACCACTATATTTGCATGTTGTTTATTATAAATTGCTGTTATCATGCTCATAAAGTCCTTTCCGCATTCCCAAGCCTTTAGTTTCAGTTTTAGAAAGTCCCATGAGACATTGTCGAATGCTTTTTCCGCATCCAGAAAAATCAGCGCCATTTGTTTCTCTGGGTGTTGTTCATAGTATTCGATTAAGTTTATGACTGTTCTTATGTTGTTTTTCATCTGCCTCTTTGGGAGGAAACCGGCTTGATCTTGATGTATCACTTGCTGTAGAACTTTTTTAAATCTTGCTGCTACAATGCTTGCGAATATTTTATAATCTGCATTGAGTAGAGAGATTGGTCTATAATTTTGTATTTCCTTCTCATTTGAATCTGGTTTGTGAATTAATGTTATTGTAGCACCCTCCCAGGATTCTGGCATGTTTGCGTTTTTTACTATCGTTTGAAGTACTTCTTTAAATGGCATAAGCAGGTATTCCTCAAATTTTTTATATACTTCTGTCGGTATTCCATCTGGGCCGGGCGCTTTATTTATTTTTTGTTTCTTAATTGCCTCTATTATTTCATAAGGTGCCAGTACATCATTTAAGATTTTCTTCTGATCTTCATTAAATTTCTTTTTATTATGTCGTAATAAGAAATCTGTTATCTCTTGTTGATTCTGTTTCTCTTGATGGTATAGTTTGGCATAGAATTTAGTCACTATATCTTTCAGTTCTTCTGACCTATATTTCAAATCCTTCTTCTCATCTGTTAGTGCAAGGATAGTTCTTTCGCTCTTTCTTTTCTCAATTTAAAAGCTAGCCATCTCGTTGGTTTGTTTGCATTCTCAAAGAAATTTTGCTTTGTATACTCTAATTTTTTGGCTAATTCTTGAGATAATATAAGGTTCAGTTTATGCTGTAATAGTTTCAGTTTTGTTCTTGTTTTTTCTATTTCGGATAAATTTTTTAGTTTATCTTCCTCCAATTTTATTTTGGTCTCGATCTTCTTCAATTTCTCCCCTCTCTGTTTCTTTCTCCATGCGTCTTGGTTTATGAACCAACCTCTTAGGAAAGCTTTAAATGAGTCCCATATTTCTCAGAATATAACTGAGAGAGGGGTGCTCTCAGTTATATTCTGAGAAAGAATTAACACCAACATATTTCTTATATTGAGTCTCTTATTTATAACCTGTCAAGCTTGTGGCTGCCCTATGAATAAAATCAATAATATGTTTAATGGACCAGGGGCATGAAAGTATTCTTAAAATTCATCAGAAGAACTCTTTTTAGTTTTGCATTGTATTAATAAATGGCTTGGACACTTTTCTGAAGGACTCAGAGGGTCCTGAGAGATTGCTGTGTTCAGAAAATGTGGAGTGGATGCTTATCTTCCCTAAGGGTCGTGGTTCTGTTGTGGGCTTATTATATTTCCCCAGCATTCGAAGCACAATATTTTGTACCTGGGATAATTGTACACCCATTGCTATGGGGAATCTGGTTTGGCAACTGTCAAAGAGTGATTAACACTTGGAATTCACTGCCACAGGAAGCGGTGGCAGCTACAAGCATGGACGGCTTCAAAAGGGAATTAGATAAGCATATGGAGCAGAGGTCCATCAGTGGCTATTAGCCACAAGGTATAGATAGGGACTCTGGGGCAAGTGATGCTCTGTCATCTTGGTGCTTGGGGGGGGGTCAACAGTGGGAGGGCTTCTAATGTCCTGGCCCCACTGGTGGACCTCCTGATGGCACTGGTATTTCTGGCCACTGTGGGATACAGAGTGTTGGACTGGATTGGCCTTTGGCCTGATCCAACATTGGCATCTCTTATGTTCTTATGTTCTTATGTTCTTATGTAATGGGCCCTAATAGATACACTGTATTATGTTATTTCTGATAAGTACCATTACTCTCTACAACAATAGAGAGTAATCAACAATACAGTCAAGTACTTCAGATGGCATTTGAACTATATATGTCCTGTCCCTTGGAGGGGTGATGCCATGGGTCCCGGCTCAGCCAAGACTGACTATTCCTCAGACGACGAAAAGGCATGGAGCAACCCAGCCTCCTTTGGAGGCAGCCCAGAAGAGAAGCCTTTGCCAGCACCTGAGAGAGAAGAGGCTCCAGCATCGATGCAGGAGGTGCAGCAAGGTGAAGAACTTGTGGTGCAGTCAGAGGCAAAGCCTGGTCCAGAGCCTGGCCCAGCACCCCCAGTTGGAGACACCTCAAGGCCATAGTCCCCACCTAGCTCACCTGAATGTCCCAGACGCAGGGCACGCCAGTGTCTGGAGGTGCAGGAGAGATGGAGGACTGCCAGACTTCAGCTGTTACAAAGGCAACGTGAGGGGCCATGAGTCTTTGCAGGTCACCTCCCAGGGAAGGGAGGATCCGGTTATAAGGAACCATGCTCACCTGCCTCAGTGCGGACGCAACTGTACAATCTTGGACCTTGCCCCAGCTGCCAGCCTTCGCTCTTTGCTCCTGAGAACTCTGATCTCCCGGCATTCCGACCCCTGGCACTGTTTCTTGGCTTTGTTTGGACTTCGCATCTAGTTTAAATGTAGTGTATTCATGGCAACCGGCCAGAGCTAGCACAGGTGAAGAGATGAAGGAGGCCAGGCTCAATGGTAAACCATTGCTGTCCTCAACCATAGGCCTGGCGGAACATCTCTGTCTTGCAGGCCCTGCAGAACTGAGTTAGGTCCCACAGGGCATGGTTGTCATTGGGCAGAGAGTTCCACCGGGCCAGCGCTGAAAAGGCCCTGGCTCTGATTAAGGACAACTGGATACCCCTCGGGCTGGGGAGCAAGACAGGTAAGGGGCCACTTGCCTGATATGGCATAGCTGGAGAAACACCCATCTAGCAACATTTGTGACCTGGGTCTCCATCAATAAGGAGGCATCCAGGAGCACACCCCAGCTCCTAGTGGTAGGTACTAGAGTTAGAGGTACACCGTCAAGAGCTGGGAATTGACATCCCAGCCTGGAAACTGTTTTTTAACTTTTCATTGCCTTGAGGGCCCTAATTGGGTACATATATGTCTATATATGTCCTCATGGATCACTGCCTTGTCGTGGCGAGGGGGCTTGCGCAGTTCAATGAAGCTGTGGGCTATGCCGTGAAGGGCCACCCAAGACGGACAGGCCACAGCAGAGAACTCAGACCAAGCGTGATCCACCTGGAGAAGGAAATGGCAACCCACTCCAGTATGTTTGCCAAGAAAACCCCATGGACAGTATCAAAAGGCTAAAAGATATGACGCCGGAAGATGAGCCCCTCAGGTCGGAAGGTGTCCAATATGCTACTGAGGAAGAGCAGAGGACAAGTACAAGTAACCCCAGAAAGAGTGAAGCGGCTGGGCCAAAGCCGAAAGGACGCTCAGTTGTGGATGTGTCTGATGGTGAAAGGAAAGTCCGATGCTGCAAAGAACAATACTGCATAGGAACCTGGAATGTAAGATCTATGAATCAAGGTAAGCTTGACGTGGTCAAAAATGAGATGGCAAGACTGAACATCGATATCCTAGGAATCAGTGAACTAAAGTGGACAGGAATGGGCGAATTTAACTCAGAAGACCATTATATCTACTACTGTGGCCAGGAATCTCGTAGAAAAAATGGTGTGGCCTTTATAGTCAACAAGAGAGTGCAAAAGGCAGTACTGGGATACAATCTCAAAAATGACAGAATGATTTCTGTCCGATTCCAAGGCAAACCATTCAACATCACAGTAATCCAAGTCTATGCCCCAACCACTGATGCAGAAGAGGCTGAAGTGGACCGGTTCTATGAAGACCTACAACACCTCCTAGAACTAACACCAAAAAATGATGTCCTCATCATCATAGGGGACTGGAATGCTAAAGTAGGAAGTCAAAAGGTAACTGGAATAACAGACAAGTTTGGCCTTGGAAAGCAAAATGAAGCAGGGCAAAGGTTAACAGAGTTTTGTCAAGAGAACACACTGGTCATAGCGAACACCCTTTTCCAACAACCTAAGAGGCGACTCTACACATGGACATCACCAGATGGGCAACACCGAAATCAGATTGACTATATAATTTGCAGTCAAAGATGGAGAAGCTCTATCCAGTCAGTAAAAACAAGACCTGGAGCTGACTGTGGTTCAGATCATGAGCTACTCATTGCAAAATTCAGACTTAAACTGAAGAAAATTGGGAAAACCACGAGGCCATTCAGGTTTGACCTAGATCGCATCCCTGATGAATATACAGTAGAGGTGAAGAATAGATTCAAGGGTCTGGATTTGATAGATAGAGTGCCTGAAGAACTATGGACAGAGGTTCGTGACATCGTACAGGAGGCAGCAATCACCACCATACCAAAGAAAAAGAAATGCAAGAAAGCAAAATGGCTTTCTGATGAGGCTTTACAAATAGCAGAGGAAAGAAGGAAAGCGAAAGGCAAAGGCGAAAAGGAAAGATTTACCCAACTGAACGCAGATTTCCAGAGAACAGCAAGGAGAGATAAGGAGGCCTTCCTGAATGAACAGTGCAAAGTAATAGAAGAAAACAATAGAATGGGAAGGACTAGAGATCTCTTCAAGAAAATTGGAGAAATCAAGGGAGCGTTCCATGCAAAGCTGGCCATGATAAAGGACAAAAACGGTAGGGACCTAACAGAAGCAGAAGAGATTAGGAAAAGATGGCAAGAATACACAGAAGAACTATACAAGAAAGACCTCAATGTCCTTGACAAACACGACGGTATAATCACTGACCTTGAGCCAGACATCCTGGAATGTGAAGTTAAATGGGCCTTAGAAAGCATTACTAACAACAAAGCTAGTGGAGGTGATGGTATTCCAGCTGAGCTATTCAAAGTCTTAGAAGATGATGCTGTTAAAGTTCTGCACTCCATTTGCCAGCAAATTTGGAAAACGCAACAGTGGCCACAGGATTGGAAAAGATCAGTATACATTCCAATCCCAAAGAAGGGCAATGCCAAGGAATGTTCAAACTATCGCACAATTGCACTCATATCACACGCTAGCAAGGTCATGCTCAAGATCCTACAAGCTAGGCTTCAACAGTACGTGGATAGAGAACTACCAGAAGTACAAGCTGGGTTTCGAAGAGGTAGAGGAACGAGAGATCATATTGCCAACATTCGCTGGATTATGGAGAAAGCAAGAGAGTACCAGAAAAATATCTACTTCTGCTTCATTGACTATGCTAAAGCCTTTGACTGTGTGGATCACAACAAACTATGGCAGGTCCTTAAAGAGATGGGAGTACCAGACCACCTCACATGTCTCTTGAGAAACCTGTATAAGGGCCAAGAAGCGACAGTTAGAACCGGATACGGAACAACTGATTGGTTCAGCATAGGAAAAGGAGTACGACAAGGATGTATACTGTCACCTTGCTTATTTAATATATATGCAGAGTACATCATGCGAAATGCTGGCCTGGATGAATCACAAGCGGGAATTAAGATTGCTGGGGAAAAGATCAACAACCTCAGATATGCAGATGATACCACTCTAATGGCTGAAAGTGAAGTGGATCTAAAGAACCTCTTGCTCAGAGTAAAAGAGGAGAGCGCAAAAGTGGGCTTGAAGCTCAACATCAAAAAAACTAAGATCATGGCATCCGGCCCCATCACTCCTTGGCAAATAGAAGGGGAAGCTGTGGAAGTAGTGACAGACTTCACGTTCCTGGGATCCCAGATCACCGCAGACTGTGACTGCAGCCATGAAATTAAAAGACGCCTGCTCCTTGGGAGGAAAGCGATGGCGAACCTAAACAGCATGATAAAAAGTAGAGACATCACCCTGCCAACAAAAGTCCGCATGGTCAAAGCAATGGTATTCCCAGTAGTCATGTATGGCTGCGAGAGCTGGACTATAAGGAAGGCCGAGCGCCGAAGAATAGATTCTTTTGAACTATGGTGCTGGAGGAGACTCTTGAGAGTCCCTTGGACTGCAAGAAGAACAAATCAGTCAATCCTCAAAGAAATCAACCCTGACTGTTCCCTGGAAGGCCAGATAATGAAACTGAAGCTCAAATACTTTGGCCACCAAATGAGAAGGGAGCACTCACTGGAGAAGACCCTGATGCTTGGAAAGATTGAAGGTCAAAGAAGACGGGGACGGCAAAGGATGAGATGGTTAGACAGTGTCATCGATGCAACGAACATGAAGTTGAGCCAACTTCAGAGGACGGCAGAAGACCGGAAGGCCTGGAGAGAGCTCGTCCATGGGGTCGCGAAGAGTCGGACTCGACTGTGCGACTGAACAACAACAACATGTCTATTTTTTGCTTGTGTGTACCCATAATAATCAAAATGTGTACCATGGGAAAGCATCTCTAATGCATCCCCGCTAATGCATCATCTAATATATGTATGTCACTGTTTCAGGAACACAGTCCCAAAGCCCACTTGAACTACTATGCATTGTTACTCCATTCTAAGCCCACAGAAATAAACTGTTGTAGCCTGGAGTAATGCTGCACAGGACTGCGCTGTAAATCCAGGCCAGATGACATTCTCCAAAACTTATCATTAACACACCTCTGTGGCATGTTTTGCAGGGTGTGTGTGTGTGCATGTGGGGCCTTTGAACATCTATAAAGTAATTTATTTTAGATTGTGAATGCTATTGCCAGGGGCAACTGCACCGCATGCCTTGGTGCCTCAATGTACCCAAGTGCATTTATCCAAATAGATGTCATTTATGCCAGAGGTTGCTCACTGACCTGCTCACAGAAGAGTTTGTAGGATTCTGTTATTTGTGCCTTATTTAGGCAGACTCTACAGCACAGGAGGTTTAGATGTGAGAACCTACAATTTATTTTAAAACTTCCTAGCATGGGCACAATGTGCTTTAAGTATTAAGTCATGGCAGCTAGCTACCATAGCACTATTTAGCAAATGTTTGTTCAAAGAACAGTAAATTACAGAGGAGAATAAAATATTGTTTGACTTGGAAGACACCAAACACTTTAGTGAGTGGAACAGATAATTTTGGACAGGGAGGTTAAACTACGGCTGTCATTAGCGTTTAAAGGTTAAGGTTCCCTTGCTCGAAAGCCAGTCAAATCCGACTCTAGGGTTGCGGTGCTCATCTCCGTTTCAAAGCCGAAGAGCCAGGGCTGTCCGAAGACATTTCCGTGGTCATGTGGCCGGCATGACTAAACACCAAGGCCCACGGAACGCTGTTCCCTTCCCACTGAAGTGGTTCCTATTTATCTACTTGCAATTTCTTGCTTTTGAACTGCTAGGTTGGCAGGAGCTGTAACTAGAGATGGAAGCTCACTCCGTCATGTGGCACACTTGGGTCTTGAACTGCTGAACTACCGACCTTCCACAGCCTGCAGTTCAGCGTCTTAACCACTTGAGCCACTGCAGCTCCCTCATTAGCGTTTACACTCATATAAATCACTATTGAAAATACAGACATATTCAAGATGGTGAGAGAGAGAGAGACTGGATGGGGGTTGGAGTGGATGACCCTGGAGGACCCTTCCAACTCTATGATTCTATGACTCTAAGAGCTATACCTTGTTAGTATATTTTGGGTAATTGTTCAGTTCAATAAGATTCTCTAATCTGATTTGGCTGCCAATAATGGGCTCCTGAATAAAAGCCAATCTTATTCAGCTTTTATTTAGGTGCCCAATCCCAAATCGGGGGGGGGGGGAGGCAATAGTCAGTTGACCAACTCTCCCTTCCCTACCTTTCCTCAGCCGGCCCCCCATAGTGGGCTGGTTGGGGAAGGGGAAGCATCTTTAAATGCCTGCCTGGTTTGTCTTTGCTTCCCCAGTTGGCCTGCCATGGTGGGGGCTCTGCTGGGCTGCCCGGCTGAAGCCAAACAGCCCAGCAGAGCCACCACCCCCTGTATTGAAGGCCTGAACACCAGGCTCTGACATCACTGCCATGGCTACGAGAGTAGTCATAACAATCTCCCTGTGCTTATGTGGGGCTAAGCAGAGGGCTGCTGTTTTGTATAATGATTTCAGATGGAGTGTTGAAGACTTCAGTGGAAGGAGACTACTGTTGGCTGTAGGCGTGAGAGCATTTGTTTGCATTTTTATGGCCCATCTTCCTGTCTCTTTGTCTCTTTGTTCTGACTGGGAAAGGGGGCGGTGGAAGAAGCCGACCATTCTGCCATTTCATTTTAGCAGTGTGGATGTAGAGGTTTGTCTGCTAACAAATAAATAAGAATAAGAATCCCAACCATTTCTGTCCTTCAGATATGGAATAAATATGCCTTTTCGCTGAAAACGACAATCTCTTTCTTTCTCCCGGACTGGTTTTCTCATCGCAAAAACGAGGGAGGATTTATGGAGTTGGTTTTGGGGTTTTTTTGGTTTTTTTTTTACACAGTGATCGTCTGTATTTTCACAGAAGAGGTGAGTAGATTCCCCGAAGCTTCCCTTCCCCCCCTTCCCCCCATCTTTGCAATAGAGAGACGCTGGGGAGGTGGAGGCTGGGGGAGGGGAAGCAGTTGCTGCTGAAATGGGGCTGAGAAGGAGTCTATATTTTCCTCTACTTTACTCAAAAGAAGTTCCATTGGAAGATTGATGCCAAGTGGTGCTTCTGGCATTTGCCAGGCATTGGGAGAAATGTTCACTTTGACTCCTAATTATGACTGGAGCTAAATAACATATGCGGCGCTACAAGCGGCATGGTGAAAATTGCCCTTTCCTTTTTTTAAATCATATGTGTTGGGGGTTTTTTTTGGGGGGGGGAAATAATAATTCCACCAGGCCAGAAAATGGAAGGCTGGATGCTGAAACGGACTTGCACAGATCTTCTTTGAGATTATACCTGGAGATTATAATTGAAGTTTACTGTATGTGAAAATGTCTTACCTAAGTATGAGTTTGTACATATCAACAGTTGGTAGCAGTCAATACATTCCTAAACAACTATTGTAAAAGAGAAAATGGGCAAAGACTGTCACAAACATCACAGAGGAAACTGAAAACTTTACAGAAGTGATGTGGTTGCCTTTCACATATATTTGCCCCTGAACTGCAACAACGTGAGTTGAAATGACAACTGGGGAGATTTAGATTCATTGAAGGCCACAATGTGTAGTTTCTATATTTTCCTCTAATTTACTAATTTACTCAAAAGAAGTTCCATAGGAAGATTGATTGTTGTTGTACACTCTATTACATCTGTTGGTTCCCTTGAACGTTTGTGAATGTACACCAATATCCTGTGTAGCTTTTTTTTTTTTTTGGTCACTGGAGATTAAGGTTGAAGTTTACTGTATGTGAAAACTTCTTAAATAAGTATGAGTTTGTGCATATTTCTATCTCATGCTGTGTCAATGGTAAATAAAAAGTAATACTGAAAATCAGAAGTTATTTGACAATACCATCATACAACAGACATCCACCACTTTCCCCTATTATATGCTTGTAAATTATACGAAACATGCACTCAAATATGCAAGGGAAACTGAACTCAGTAACACTGTAAGCTAGTGTGAAGTGTCTGGAATACTGCAGTGAAAGAATCAAGAGAATATCTTGTTGAGAACACGAGAAACTGCAATTTAAAACACTTGTGAAAGTAGCTGGCAACTGCAGAGTTCAGGGATTGTTATGACTAGATGCGGTGACGTCAGAGCCTGGTGTTCGGGCTTTCCAATATAGGGGGCAGTGGCAGAGCCTGCAAAGCAGCTGATCCTGTGGGGAGAGGCCTCAGTGGGAGGGGGGAGGTGAAGAAGCTGTGCTCCATAGATGGAAATCCCTTTCATCCAAGGAAATTATCAGTGACTCCAAGGGAGGGCCACATCAGTTAGACTAAGAGTGCAATCCCAATAAGAGTTCCCTTATTCTGAGTAGACCTCTAAATACTTTAGGGTTGACACATATTATCCTTTCCTCCATTACTGACTAAAAGCACTTGAATGGATTGAGAACAAGGCAGATATTTATTATGATTTATTAAATATTTGACCGTTTCAGTTTTGGGGTACAAACGTGCAATTGCAGTGGGATAGAAATGTTTCTTTTAAAAAATTCATTGGTTTCAATGGCCATTTTAAATATACTATTCAGCACCATGGTTTTCACCAACTCTGCTCCTTCCTTTATCCTGAATTGATCACATGGGTATCTGATGTTAGTTTTATATGATGATAGTTCCTTTGTCATGCACTTGCTCAGGGATACCAGGACTTACATGGATACCAAGACTCTGCAGGGATCAGGGATCTATTAAAATGATCTGCCCCTGGAGCCAGATGGTGTTGTAAATAAAGGAGTCAGGATGCAAAGGTACAATGTGAAATTGTATAGATAGAAACTCTCAGACTGGGGCAGGTGATGCACTCTATTCTTGGTGCTTGGGGAGGGGGACAACAGTGGGAGAGCTTCTAGTGTCCTGGCCCCACCGGTGGACCTCCTGGCCACTGTGTGACAGAGTGTTGGACTGGATGGGCCATTGGCCTGATCCAACCTTGGCTTCTCTTATGTAATTAGCATGATTAAAGGAGGGGAGAAATGCTACGGAATTAAAGGAGGGGAGAAATGCATGATTAAAGGAGGGGAGAAATTAGCATCTACAGTGAGATAAGAGAGGGAAGGGAGTCTGGTATAGCTTGATCTCATCAGATCTCAGAAACTAAGCAGAGTCAGTCCTTGAAAGGGAGACTACCAAGGTAGACTCTGCAGAGGAAGGCAATGGTAAACCATCTCTACTTCTCACTTACCTTTTGAAAGCCCTTTCCTGGGATCGCCATAAATTGGCTGTGACTTGACAGCATATTACACACACAAACGCATGTGCACACACAGACACAGAAAGAGAAAGAGTGATATAGCAATCTTGTGTCCCTATTCAGCCCCAGGAGAGTCATTGTTCTGAATTTGTGAATGAATTCAAGTTCAGTAATCTCATGTTGAAATCTCCCCTTGAAGCTTCTTTGTTTCAGACTGTCATTTTTGGGTCAGCAATGGAATGTCCTGGAAGATTAAAATATTCCCCGACTGGTTTTTGAATGCTGTGATTTTTGCATAGGGACTGATCTGTCTGTCTGATGTAGAGTGGAAGGGCATTGTTGACACTTGATGTCATATATAATGTTGGAAGATGAACAGGTGAATGAACCTGAGATGGTGTAGTTGGTGTTATTAGGTGCAGTGATTATGTTGTCAGAGTGACTATGGGGACAGAGTAGGCATTGGTGTATTGCAGGCCCTGGTCTGCTAAACCTAAATTTTGTGCATGTGTGTGCATGTGTGTGCATGAGTACATTGATACATCAATATAAGGGCTGTATTTTCTTTTTAAAAAATGAAAACAAACCACTTGTCTTCAGGATGAGAGGCAGGACAGTGAGTGGTTTGACGACTGTTCGGGGCCAGCTGGCTCCCCAGACCTCCTCCCTGTCCCATCCTCAGCCAACCGCGAGGAGAAGGCCTCTGAGATGCTGAGAGAGAAGGGGAGCAGACTGTGCACTTATCTGGAGGTCACGACACAGATAGGGGAGAGTGAGGCCTGCCCAGCATGGGAGGAGCAGCTGGGGAAAGCAGCAGGTCAGGGTAAAAACTGAGGGCTCCATGGCAGTGAGAGGCTGGGGAAGACGGCACTGGCTGGAGCCAGCTGTGGAGGCTCTGTTGCAGTTGGGAGCGAGGGAGGGCCCAGTCAGGGAGAAAAGGGCAGGAGCAGCAGTTCCAGCAGCAGGGCACTGGAGGGGTGGAAAGGGCTGGGCAGCATCGGGATTGGGCAGTTGGGGAGGATCATACTCTTTGTTGGCAATTAGGGCTTTAGGTGAGCCACCTGGGGGAAGAGATGAGGGAAACACCCCTGGCAGGGATTGGGTGACATGAGAGGGGGTGGAAGGGCCAATAGCCTTTAAATTGGAGAATCCCCTGAAGGCCAAGGAAGAGAAGGCTGGAGGGCTCCCGGTTGCTGGAGTGGTCTAGCCAGGGCAGGGTAGGATCGTGGTGCTATTGACCCCCTATTTGACCCATCTGAGGCCTGGGGAGCCTCTGAGGGGATGGACAGGCATGAAAGCTGAGGGGAGACTGAGGTTGCCTGAGGGAGAGGAGCGTCACAATGATTATGACAGTCCAATCATCAAAAAGTGTGCTGGAGTTGGGTGGGAGTAGACAGAACAACAACAAAAATGTACAGAAATATTTTGCACAAGGAAAAAGGTGACTCAAAATGGGCTTCCAGAAAAAGATTGGGGTAAAAGTGGTCTCAAAAAACAGGGTGGAAAAGTAAGTGAAAAGTAAAGGCACAAAAAAGTGTGTGGAAATCAGGGGATGAACTAAAGCAGTATGGGGCCAGAACCAAGGGAAAAAACCATGTGGAAAAGCCCCTCCTTATATACTGACATCCTAAACAGAGTTTCTTCTAAACTCATTAGCTTCAACTGATTTAGGTAAAGGAAAAGGTTCCCTTGCTCGAAAGCCAGTCGAATCCGACTCTAGGGTTGCGGTGCTCATCTCCGTTTCAAAGCCAAAGAGCCAGTACTGTCCGAAGACATTTCCGTAGTCATGTGGCTGGCATGACTAAACACCAAGGCGCACAGAACGCTGTTACCTTCCCACCGAAGTGGTATCTATTTATCTACTTGCAATTTCTTGCTTTCAAACTGCTAGGTTGGCAGGAGCTGGAACTAGAGATGGGAGCTCACTCCATCATGCGGCACACTTGGGTCTTGAACTGCTGAACTACCGACCTTCCACAGCCTGCAGTTCAGCGTCTTAACCACTTGAGCCACCGCAGCTTAGAAGAGTGTTAATTCTCTTTAGAGGGGTGCTGATACTGTGGTAACATTCTGGCTCCACAAGGTGGCAATCCATGCCTTTAAATAAAAAGAATCATAACAACCCATGCAGGGAGATGACATTGTAGAGATACGTTCCACAGCTGTCCACAGCTTTTAGATTGACAAGATGTTCCTTTTCCAGTTCAGGTTTGCGCTTACATGGTGATAGACTGAAGTTAAATCTGATTTCAGTCTGCTAATAGAAGCTCCAAGTATTCCCACGGGTAGTATTTCAAAGGGTAGTACAAATTGCTTATAGATTTGAGCTCCGAACTGTAAGCCTTCTGGGTAGACTTAAGAACATAAGAACATAAGAACATAAGAGAGCCAAATGTTGGATCAGGCAAAAGGCCCATCCAGTCCAACACTCTGTATCCCACAGTGGCCAGAAATACCAGTGCCATCAGGAGGTCCACCAGTGGGGCCAGGACATTAGAAGCCCTCCCACTGTTGACCCCCCCCAAGCACCAAGATGACAGAGCATCACTTGCCCCAGAGTCCCTATCTATACCTTGTGGCTAATAGCCACTGATGGACCTCTGCTCCATATGCTTATCTAATTCCCTTTTGAAGCCGTCCATGCTTGTAGCTGCCACCACTTCCTGTGGCAGTGAATTCCAAGTGTTAATCACTCTTTGGGTGAAGAAGTACTTCCTTTTATCCGTTCTAACCCGACCGCTCAGCAATTTCATGGAGTGCCCACGGGTTCTTGTATTGTGAGAAAGGGAGAAAAGTACCTCTTTCTCTACCTGCTCTTTCCCATGCATAATCTTATAAACCTCAATCATGTCACCCCTCAGTCGTCGTTTCTCCAAGCTAAAGAGCCCTAAGCGCCTTAACCGTTCCTCATAGGGAAAGTGTTCCAACCCTTGAGGAACGGTTAAGGCGCTTCAGCAAGCACAGATACCTTCGTTTATTTTCTCTGCTTCAGATAGTCATACTCAGAGACATGTGCAGGATAGGAGAATTCATGCAAATGAGGAATATTTATAATTAGGGATGATTACAATATGCAGAAAATAAGTGGCATGTTATTGCTCAAAAAAAGTAAAAAGTAGGTATGCATGAACTCATGGAGTGCCTTCAAGTCTGTGAGGTGCATGTACTAAGTAAGGTTTTGTTGTTAATTTTCTTTTTATTACAAACTAGGTATAAGGCCCATTGTGGAAATAAATACAGCAAGCTCTAGAAAGAGGCTCTGGGTGGGTGCCCTGGCCTTGGGCACTCGGCATCAATTTGCTGTGGCAAACTCAGCAGGGTATAATGACACAGAGTCCACTGTTTTTCCCAAAATAACTGATCTCTGCCATCTGGAGAGCAGTTGTAATTATGAGTGACCTCCAGCCCTCACCTGGAGATTGGCAACAATGATTCCCCAGGAGGAAATTGCTGGTTTGGAGGGTGGAGTCTATGGCATTCTACCTGTCTGAGGTCCCACCCCTCTGCAAACCCCACCCTCTCCAGGCTCCACCCCTCAAATCCCCAGGAATTTGTCAGCATGTAGTTGGCAACCCCATCTCCTTCCCAGCTAGCCACCAACCTACCATTATCTGCCCCTTTGACTTCAGCTGACTTCTGCCCTCCCTTCTGCAGAACAGTTGTAATACTGAGTGCTCTCCAGCCCTCACCTGGAGATTGGCAACAATGGTTCCCTATGTGAGACTGACTGGTTTGGAGGGTGGAGTCTATGGCAGTGTACCTGTCTGAGGTCCCACCCCTCCTCAAACCTCACCCTCTTCAGGCTCCATCCCTCAAATCTCCAGGAATTTCCCATCTGGAGTTGGCAACCCTATCAGGATTGGCCCCAATGTGTTTTCTCCCAAAGGCCAAAGTAGGTGACAGGACCAAGCTTAGTTGCCTACCAACAGGCACTGAGGGGAATGTAGGGTTGCCAGCTCTAAGGAGGGAAATACCTGGAGGTTTGGGGGGTGGATTCTGTAGAGGGCCGGGCGACGGAGGCATCGGCCTTCTGTCGCCCGCCTTGCCCCCCCAATCTCGGCCCGGGCGACCGCGGCTCCCGCCAGCGGACGGGACACCATTGGTGCTAGCGTCTGTAGTGAGGAGTTTGGGAGTGCTCCTGGATCCCTGCTTAACTATGAAGGCCTAGGTGGCAGCCATTGCTAAGTCGGCCTTTTACCACCTTCGGCTGATTCGGCAGTTGGTTCCCTTCTGTGACCACAATGACCTGGCTACAGTGATCCACACGATGGTCACCTCGAGACTGGACTACTGTAACCCTCTCTACATGGGGCTGCCCTTGTCACAAATCCAGAAGCTGCAGCTAGTGCAGAATGCAGCAGCCAGGCTTTTGATGGGTCTCCCTAGATGGGAACACATCCTGCCTGCGTTGAATGCACTGCACTGGCTGCCAATAGCATACCGAGTTCGCTTCAAGGTGCTGGTACTTACCTTTAAAGCCCTTTATGGCCAGGGTCCAAAATACCTGAGGGACCGCCTTTCCCCACACATAGCCCAGAGAGCACTACGGTCTGGGGCACAACACCGGCTAGTGATTCCAGGCCCCAAAGAGGCCAGGCTCACCACTACCAGGGCTAGGGCCTTTTCGGTGGCAGCTCCTACCTGGTGGAATGAGCTCCCGGAGGAGATCAGGGACCTTGTACAGTTCCGCAGGGCCTGCAAGATGGAGCTCTTCCACCAGGCTTTTAGTTAGGAGCTGTCCACCACTACCACCAGCTATTATTGTTAGTAACACCAGGGTAGTTGGTTGGCCTGTATGGAGATCAAGCCACAGTAACGTGCAAGACAGATACGGCTGAATTGGGACTTGTGTCCATCTACAGGATGCCATCTTCAATGTGATTGGAAGATCATTTCTATGTTGAGCACGTTAATTGTAACGATAGGGTTGTTTTATCTTGTTTTATCTGGTTTAATAGGTTTTTTGTACTCTGGCACATAGTGCCTTTAAATGTAAGCCGCCCTGAGCCCGTTCGCAGGGAGGGCGGGATAGAAACCCAATAAATAAATAAATAAATAAATACATTTGACATATTTGGATAAAAGTTTGCTAAATTGTCTGGGGTTATATACCATCTATAAAACATTTATTTATTTATGTATTTATTTATATGATATAGCTTTAGTAAATTTTACTTAGTTTTTTATACCTTAGCCCATTGATCTGTTTCTATGTTGTGGCCTATGTTTTGTGCCCACCTAATCATTGAAGATTTCACTACTTCATCTTGCATTTTCATGTCTATTAACAGTGTATAAAATAATTTTATAAGTTTTTCATCTGCATGGAGTAAGATTTTGTCCATGTCTATAGCCTTTTCATAAAACCCAGTTTGCTTTAAAGGTATCTTTAGCATATCTAGCACACAAGTACTCTTGAGGGGCAGTTGACGGGCCAATGGCGCACAGCACAGCCAATGGGAGAGCTGGAAAATGCCAATACCCCAGGGCTTTTATATATCTCAGATACCTGGTGGTGGTGGAAAGTAGCCGAACCATGGTGACCCCATAGAGTTTTCAAGGCAAGAGATGTTCAGAGGTGGTTTGTCATTGCCTGCCTCTGCATTGCAACACTGGACTTTCTTGGTGGTCTCCCATCCAAGTATTAACCAGGGCTAACTCTGCTTAGATTCAAGGTCTGATGAGATCAGGCTAGCCTAGGCCATCCAGATCCATACTAACCCCAAAATCAAATTGTTACAATTTTCTTATATAGAATGTATATAATCATTCTGATAGACTTTGGTTTTCTCCCTAGTGGGGACCCAAACTAGCTTACATAATTCTCTCCTCTTCCATTTTATCCTCACAACAACCCTGTGAGGTAGGTTCAAGTGAGAGTGTGTGATTAGGCCAAGGCCACCTAGTGAACTTCCATGGCAATGTGGTGATCTGGACTTGGGTCTCCCAGACCTAATGTGACACTCTTAACTATTACAGCTAGCTGGCTCTATAGAAGGATGCACAGGGATCTACCATATTCATTATGTACTATCAACCTGGGGTCTCAGTGCCATAGAATATAGGCAGTTTGTGGAAATCCTAGAGACTTCTGATTCTATTTCTGTCACCTTTTGCTTCTCTTCTATCTTTAGCAATTTGAAGAGTTTAATTGCTTATCCATTTTAAGGCTTTTCATTTTGTTTAGCTACAGGGATAGTCTTTGAGCATTCTTCCTTGATAATAGAGCTTCTCCACCTTCTGCTTCCAATTGTGTAATCTATCTGATTTCTATATTGGCCATCTGGTGATGTTCACATATACAATTGTCTGTCTGGTTACCTGAAACATGTGTTTGCAATGAACAAACTGTTGTCATTGCACAATTCTATGAGTTGCTCTCCAGCTTCATTTCATACTCCCAGCCCAAATCTCCTGACAATATTTGATTCTGCTTTGTTTCCTGCTTTTGCGTTCCAGTCATCTATGATTATAAGCAGTGGTGTACCTAGCCTATTTGGTGCCCAGGGTGAATAATTTTTAACACTTCCCTCTTCTTATTATTCTTTTTGCCATCATCGCAGTTGACTTACGGCAACCCCATAGTGTTTGGAGATGGTTTGCCATTGCCTGCCTTCACGTTGATCCTGCTTCGCTTCTGAGATCTGACAAGATCAGGCTAGGCTGGGGCTATCCAGGTCAGGGCCCATCCTACGTATAACAAATTATTTTCAGCAGGGCTTTTTTTGTAGAAAAAGCCCAGCAGGAACTCATTAGCATGATAGGCCACACCCAACAGCAGAAACTCATTAGCATATTAGGCCCCACCCTGACAGCACAGCTCATTAGCATATTAGACCGCAACCCCATGTTACCAGAAGTGTGGTCATCCAGCCACACCCACCTTTTGCTTGTTATTCTGTTTACCTTCTTTGTTGTCAAGACCCAGGGCTTTTTTTGTAGCAGGAACTCATTTGCATGTTAGGCCACACACCCCTAATGTAGCCAGTCCTAATGAGTTTCTACTGTTGGGTGTGGTCTATTATGCTAATGAGTTCCTGCTGGGCGTGGCCACCTCGGGAGCCAGCCGGAACTCCGTTCCTGTGCGTTCCTGCCCAAAAATAGCCCTGATTTTCAGGAATAATCAAGAAATAAAACAAATAATAATAATGGCCAGAAAACAGATTCAGCTTGGTAGCCATGCTGATCTAAAGCAGCAAAACAAAGTTTGATCTTAAAGGTGCCACTGGACCCAAACTTTGTTTCAGTGGCCAGAAAAGAAATGCAGACAGTGAAAAATGTATTTTACTTAACCATGCCAGTAAAAAAAAAAAAAAAAAAATTCAAATTCCGACACACTATTCCATCTTGAAAGGCAGCGTGGTGTAGTGGTTAAAGTGTCGGACTAGGATCTGGGAAATCCAGGTCCAAATCCCCACTCATGCCATGGAAGCTTGCTGGGTGACCTTGGGCCAGTCACATTTCTGTCAGCCTAGCCCTGACCTGGATAGCCCCAGGATAGCCTGATCTTGTCACATTTCAGGAGCTAAGCAGGGCCAATATGGAGGCAGGCAATGGCAAACCACCTCTGAATGCCTTGAAAACCCTACAGCGACGCCATAAGTCAGCTGTGACTTGACAGCAAAAAAATAATAATAATCCATCACGTGTTCTGATCAGGCCCTTGGGATCAGGCACTGTTCTCCATTTTGAAGCCCAAGAGCTGACCATCCTAAACATTTATTCATTTATTTATTTAGATTTATATCATGCCCTTCCTGCAATCTACAAGGTATTTTCCTTTCTACCAACTTTTACCACTAGCTAAAGCATCACAAAATAGTGATCACAAGCATCACCAGATTGGGTGTTAAGAAACACACTTCCTCACGCCCAAGAAGGTGTTCCCATCCATTGTTTCCAAAGGACTAAAGTCAAACCAGATAATCTCTGCAGTAGAAACTGAAGGAGGGGCATTTTTGCAAGCCCAGCAGAACCAGTGCAATGTATAAAAAGTAAAAGTTAAAGGTTTCCCTTGCTCGAAAGCCAGTCGAATTTGACTCTAGGGGGCGGTGCCCATCTCCATTTCCAAGCCGAAGAGCCAGCGCTAACCGAAGACTTCTCTGTGGTCATGTGGACAGCATGACTAAATGCTGAGGCCCAGCAAACCCACTGCCTTCTGTTCACAATATTAACAAAGGTTTGCTACTCTTAAATACATTCTGTCACCAAGCAGGATAGGGATGAGAAGGTCCTGAGACCAAGAAGTTAAAATAAAGTGCGTGGGGGACATGGAAAAATTAGGTGAAGGAAGACAGAACACAAGAAGAGCCCTGATGGATCAGACCAATGGTCCATCTAGCCCAGCATCCTGTCTTGTGCAGTGGCCAACCATTTCCTTGGGATGGCCAACAACAGGGCATAGAGGCTGAGGCCTTCCCCTAATGTTGCCTCCTGGCTCTGGGGATTCAGAGGTTTAGTGCCTATGAATGTGGAGGTTCCCCTCAGTCACCATGGCTAGTACCTACTGATAGACTTGTGCACCATGAATCTATCTAATCCCATTTTAAAGCTGTTTATTCCTGTGACCATCACTACATCCTCTGGCAGCAAATTCCACATGCTAATCACCCTCTGCATAAAGTAGTATTCCTTTTTGTCTGTCCTGAGCCTACTGGCAATCGGTTTCATTCTGTTCTTCCTTTCAGATCCTTGAAACACCTCAGATGGTGGTCCTACGCAGTTTGTCTCTGACAGTCAGCCTGACTAGCTTTTGGACCTGATTAACTTTTAAAAAGAAAAGAAAAGAAAAAAGGAGCTGCGGTGGCTCAAGTGGTTAAGACGCTGAACTGCAGGCTGTGGAAGGTCAGTAGTTCAGCAGTTCGAGACCCGGGTGCCGCATGATGGAGTGAGCTCCCGTCTCTAGTTCCAGCTCCTGCCAACCTAGCAGTTCGAAAGCAAGAAATTGCAAGTAGATAAATAGGGACCACTTCAGTGGGAAGGTAACAGCGTTCTGTGCGCCTTGGTGTTTAGTCATGCCGGCCACATGACCACGGAAACGTCTTCAGACAGCGCTGGCTCTTCGGCTTGGAAATGGAGATGAGCACCGCAACCCTAGAGTCGGACTCGACTGGCTTTCGAGCAAGGGAACGTTTACCTTTTTAACTTTTAAAAAAATAACACTATCATCACGTGCCACCCTATTCCTACCAGGATTTAACGGGACCATAGAAACCTATGAAGTGGGTAATACTATATGTTAATGGCCAGGATGGGCATCATTTACCATGAGGAGGCGGCTTTCAGTGGCTTCCTTGTGGGAGGATTAATATAGAGAGGAACTAGGTATGCTGGAATGTGGATTGAGGAGGGCAGCCCTAGTTGCATGCCCAATTTATTTCAGAAATAAAACGGAACTTTTCCTTTCAACTAAGGAGATCTTATGTATTGTATAGAATGATCTCCAAAGCCCCTGTTCCCCAAAGCATGGGACCAGTCTTTGCTTTCCTCTATCTCACTGGAATAGGAGGAACTTCAGAAGACCCCAGGAGGTATTAACTTTGCACCTACAGGGAGCACCAATTTAGAAACAGCTGCTCACATCATGGGAGATTTTAAGCCAGGTATCATGCAAGCGTTTTGTGATTGCCCCTCCATGGCAACCATTTCCCCATAGTTCTAAAAGTGCCCACAGGCTCAATAAGTTAGCCTGTACCTGGGCCCTTGTTATATATGCTTGCACCTTTCCTATATACGTTCAGGAAAAGGGATCCTGATGTGAAGAGTGAACAGAATCCAACTTGAAAAATAAATTTTGAAATGAAAATATATGTACAAGCAAATTTGTTCTGTGACAGGTAAGTGGTTGGCAAGAGATAATACTGTCTGTTCCTTTGGGAACTTTGTTCAAAGTTTGTTCTACAAAGGCTTGGGGAGTTCTGAAAGCAAATGCCAAGACATTTAATATAACTTAAGAGCATAGTTTCATTATAGCGGAGATGAATGGTTTCATTCTAGTATTATATATGCTTATTCAGCTGTGCAGGTTGGGAAAACAGGAATCAAAACAGTAATATTGGCAGTAGAACCTTGTTCATTAGAAATGATGCTTGATACTTATCTGAGCTGTGCATCAGCCGGAGTGCAGTGCATATAATGATCTTAATTAGAAAAGTGAATTGAAGTGAGAAGACAGTCTGTCTCCTAACTCCAAAATTATCATATTCCTATCAATGCCTCAGTATACTTGGGTAACTTGTAATTAGGGACAAAAGTTAAGTTAACTGGATGAGCAGCATGAAGGTGGTGAGTTGGTAGGGTTCCCAGCCTCCAGGTGGGGCCTGGAGATCTCCCGCTTTTACAACTGATCGCCAGCTGACGGAGATCAGTTTCCCTGGAGAAAATGACTGTTTTGAAGGGCTTTGAACTCTATGGCATTGGACCACGCTGAGGCCCCTCCCCTCTCCAAACCCCACCCACTCCTGGATCCACCCCCAAAGCCTCCAGGTATTTTCCAACCTAGACCTGGCAACCCTATGAGCTGGAGCTTGGTGTTGGACTGCAGCTTGTGGAGGGAGGGGAGGGAAGTGTCACAGCGCAGGAAGAAAAGGGGTGGGCCAGCAACCTATTCAGGGGAGGGGCAGCCCGGCTGCGGCCAGCCCCTGCCTGGAGCTGCAATGCCTGCTGGCCTTGGCCGGAGGGACACTTGCAGGCCAGAGAGGGGATGTGCTTGCTTGTCAAAGGACACCCATATGTTGAATAACCAGTTATGTACTTCTATTTGTTTATTTGTTTGTTTGTTTTATTAGGCTCATATCCCTCCCTCCCCATAGTGTAGGCTCAGGGCAGGTACTAACATATAGGTCTGCAATTTATACAGATTTACAATTAAAACTTATTATAATAATCTATTAGAATCAATAAAATCATCAGCATTAAATCAATAAAATCACCATTTAATTTACTTAAGGACAGAACGTTCTTTTCCCCAATCAGATGTTATGTGCACATGTGTGACTGACTACACAGTCGGGTCAGATAAGTGAATGGATGATCTTCACAGTTATTTATTTATTTATTTATTATTATTATTTTTCATTGTAGTTATATGATTGTACACCTCACACGATAAAACCATTATTTCCAAATAAAGACAACAACAAAACAGTCATTCCTTTTGATCTAAATTTTTTGTGTTCCAAATCTCAGTCACTTTTAGCTTTAGCTTTTCAATAGGGGGGAGAAATGCACTGAAACTACTTTAATGGTCCTTCTAATCTAACCATTATCTGGAATTTCATGTGAGGAATTTGATACCACCCTTTCCCCAAGATGCTCAGGGACAGTGCACATGGCTTCTTCCCCACAACAACTCTGTGAGGTAGGTTAGGCTGACAGTGTGAGAGGCTGCTTCAAATGAGCTACAAGGCTATGGTACTCAACCCAGTGAATGTCATAGCTGAGAGGAAGTCCTAGTCCTAGTCACCACCATATCACATTTGTTGTTGGAAAGAGGGCTATTTTTTATTATATAACTTGTGCAGGAAACTTTTTTCCAAATCCCACCTAAGGGAGGGAAGAGGGCAGTGACCCACCAATAACACAAACACAACATTTTGGAATAAAATGGCCACAACTTGTATTGGTTACAGCTGTAAGGGCATGGTTACATCATGGTCCACTGAATCCTGGCATCGACTGATCCGCCTGCCAGTCACTATATCCTGTCTTACTCTAGCCCATATGCTGGGGTGGGGAGAACCATGAGATGGCAGATTACACAAGGATGATCACCACTAAGTTGTCTCCCCTGACACTTGAACGTGAGGGTAACCCATTGGCAGCCCCCGAGCTGGGCATGCCCCTTGAAAGCTCTCACCCCAAGATCCCTTAAGGGGATCCTCATACACCAGGAAAATGGGCACGCAGGCCAGTTTTCCTAAAATGGATCCACCCGATGCTGATAGTACCTCAAGGTTGTGACAGATAAATAAAGAGGAAATACCTTCAACAGGAATATAACCCACACATCCCGATAACGTCACCCTCCCCCCCAGCAGGACTACATGCAAACATGTCTCCTCACCCAAAAGCATTAACACACAGGCAGGGATGAGTAGGCAAGCAATCCCATGAGGCCAGGTGAGCTGGCCGGGTGGCACACTGTACTTCCCCCTGGTGGCCCCTCCCCTTTCTCCTCCCCAAGGCCCAGCTCAGGCCCCATTATAGGCCCGCCTGGGAGGGGGAGGGCCAGATTTCCCTGCTTTTGCTGCCACCCAGCCCCCAAGCTGCCTTAGCAGTCCATCCTGCCTTGCAGGATGTGGCCAGCTATGGCCGCTGTCACCCCTTCTGCCCCCATCTGCGTGGGACCACAAATGGGACCCGTGGCTGAGTTGGAGCCCCCACATAGTTGACGTGGTGGGTGACTCTGTAGTAACTGAACTTCATTCAGCATATGTTTAGATGTGCTTCTTTAGTTTTTCCAGGACTAAAAATTTCCCAATATTCATGGTCATTTAGTCTATATTAGGTCTTGGCATTTCCATTCATTGTCAGTGTAACAAAGTACCTGTGTACTATTTGAAGGCTTTGTTAAAGCAGTTGCTATTTGACGAATGTAGTTATGTGTTTGAATATGGGTGGGTGTGTCAATCACACTTGATACCTCGCTTCGGCAACTGTCCACATTTGGGCTGCTTCCACACCAAAGATTTTCTACATTTCAGTCACCTGACTGATGTGGGTTTTTCATGTTTCCATATGACACCTTCCTGCATTTGTACACACCAACCATTAATAACGCATTCCTTCGACAAAAAAGTCTGCTTTATTTTAAACTGGCAAAACTTCCAATTGTCTTGTATCTTAAAGAGAAACAGTGTAATTGAGGAAGTGCTAGTCAGTTACTTTTTCATGGGCTGAAGATTGCAAGGGCCCAGTTGCCTGCAGAAATTAATGCAACAGAAGGAAATTTTACCTTTCAGACAGAGGGGAGGAGATGGAATCCCAGGGGTAATTCCACATGCAGCTGTTTGTGGGAAAGGAATTGAGTAGTACAAATATGTTCTACTTTGGAGTAGAGTTGCCAGGTCTTCATGATGTGCCAGCGGGGCGTGGGAGGGAGTCATCTGGGAGTGGCGCAGGGCACTGCCCCAAACAGTGATGTCGCATGACGATGTCCCAACACAATGACATCACACAGAAGTGACATCATTGCATCAGGGCATCTCACGACAACACTCTGGTTTGAGGGCAAAACTCTATGGTAAAATTGCCCTTAAACCATAGAGTTTTGGCCCAAAACCAGAGTGTTGCCACACAACCCCGACGTGATGACATCACTTCTGTGTGATGTCATTGTGTTGGGGACATTGCTGTGTGAAGTCACTGTTTGGGGATGTAGTTCCCCCCCCCCAGCTGGCCAGTGGCAGGCAGAAGCCCCCAAAAGCAGGGGATCTTCCGCTCCTGCCTGGGGAATGGGAACCCTACTTCGAAGCCAGTATTGTATAGTGCTTAGGGTGGCAGAATACTTGCCTGAGAGACCCAGGTTCAAATCCTGACTCTGCCATGGGTGTTTCCTTGGTAATCTTGGACCACTCACATGATCTCAGCCTAACCTACTTCACAGGGGTGTTGTGAGGATAAAATGAAGGAGAATAATCTATTTTAATCTCTGGGTTAGTCTTAAATGTTTCAGAGGTCTTATTTCTAATATCAATATTATTAAATTTAACAAGTATATCCCTGGATAAATTCATTCTTTGTGCCACCATGCTATTAATTCTAAAGGCAGATTTTATCTTAACTTCCTCAGTAAACTCTGAACCAAACAACGTGTAAGGAGGTCAGTAAGATATTCTGTTAGGTTATTTCCTTTTGCTTCTTCTTTTAATGATCTTATCCATAGATTATCAGTCTTTTATTTTCCTTTTCTATACCACAAAATCCTGCTCTAAGATTCTAAAGGTCTTCTGCCTTATCGACAACACTTATATTATTTTCCTTCAATTCTACTATGGCTGAGTTTATTTTTAGCTTGTTTTCAATAGTCCTCAATTTAGTTTCCAAATCCTGAAATCTGTGATCTATTCCCCCCCCCAGTTCCTTCCACCTTACTGTGGATATCTTTTAACCCCCCCCCCCCC
>NW_015167615.1:237943-246416 GCF_001447785.1 Gekko japonicus
ATTGTGGATACTTTTTACCCCCCCCCCCCCCGCCCAATTTTAATAAATTCAGTTTGGAATAACCTCTGTATATCCTCAATCGAAGGCATATTTCTTCTTTTTTTCTTTTTAGTATATCTGGATGTCATTCTATTTGGGGAAAATGCCTAATATCTTCTGGGTTTAACATTTCTATCTTTTAAATGCCCTGAGATCACCGTACAAGTGTTAACTCCCCCCCCCCACACACACTATTAGATTATATTCAAATTATAGCTATAATCAAACTCTAAACAGGTGAAAAACTCTAAGCCGTTCAAACACTATGTAGACTAAGCAACTACAGCATTCCATGAAATCTCAGTAATTAGAGGGTCCTCTATTAACACCCCATTTCCTTATTCAACTATAACCTATTAATTAATATACTATTAATATACTATTAAGGTGCACTAGGCACTATCATTGCTATGCACTATCGTTATATGGCAGATCCCATTCCCCCCCAACTTCCAGACTCGTATTTCATTACCTCCTGAGACTCTCCGGGGCCATGCAGAGGGCTGCCACTCAGTGTTAATAGTGCCTTCCAGGAAGTGAGTGCTGCAGTGCTGGTCCAGGCAGGATGATATGCCACAGCCTTACCATTCCAGGCAGGGAAAGGTCTGTGGTTCTTTGAGGTGTCTGTGCTCCCCTTCCCTGAGGAGCTCTCCATGCCTTTTGGACTCGCTTCCCCCATCTTCCACCTCACTGTTAACAGTGCCTTCCCAGAGCCTAGGGTTGCAAGGTTGGGAAACTCCTGGAGATTTGGAGATTCCGGTTGGGAAACTCATGGAGATATGGCAGTGGAACCTGGGGAGGAGAGGGACCTTGGAGGGATACAGTGCCATAGACTCCACTCCAGGGGAACTGATCTCTGTAATTCCAGGGGATCCCCAAATCCCACCTAGAGGCTGGCATTCCTACCAGAAGCCATGATGGATGAAATATTATAATCCTTTCAGATATTTCAAATCAATTTGAGGAGAAGGAAAGAAGTGCAATCTTTTTATAAGAAGACTGAATAAAGAGAATTTGGCTTGTAGGTGGGGTTTCCCATTTAAGCTATTAGTGCAATATAAGGGAACAACACTTGTCAAATTGGTCCCTGAAGCAAAACATTTTTTGGATTTACTGGATTCAGAAGAGGAGGAAATTTCAAGGGAAATCCTAAATAAGATACAACCAGAGGGAACTGAAGCTGAGCAGACCACTAGAAGAGACACGGTAGTTTTTAAATACAGTGTAAGTAATTGAAAATCTAATAAAGAATGTTTGTTTTAAAGCTCATCTAGGTAAATGTAAATGGATTAAATAGTCAATTTAAAAGAAGACTGTTTCAAACATTAGGAAAGATAATCCTGATATTTTATGTGTTGAGGAACAGCAAGATCATGAAATCTGTCTAAGAAGTATCTTTAGAGGTCAGATATACCATGCAGCTGCAAATAACAAAACATGAGGTGTAATTATTGCATTTAACAACAAACTAGGAGTAGAAATAACAGATATATCAAAAGATAGGGAAGAGAGATATGTATTTGTGAAATGAAGGATTAGGGATTGGAAATTTACTATGGGCTGTTTGTATGCCCCTAATGAGAAACCATTTTTAATTTTTTTTTATTTAAAAATTAAACATTGATGAAAGGGATATCAGATTGGATGGAAGGAGAAATAATGATAGCTGGAGATTTAAACCTCCTGGGGACCTTGCTGCAACTGCCACAGCTCCCAAAGGCCGCCATGCTGGTCACAGGGCCTCAGGGGGCCCAGCCAGTCACAGCACTGGTGGGGAGAAAGAAAATGAGGGGATTACCTGAGAAGGCATAGGGGAGAAAAGAGGGGGAGATTGAGAAGGGATGGGGGAAAGAGGGGGGCATTGTCTGAGAAGTGCTGAGTGTAAGGGGGAGAGATTGACATACAAGAGGTGAGAGGAGAAGGGGTGAGGGACAATTGGCAGGGGGGAGAAAGAAGGGGGAACACCCACATAAAAGGGATGAAGGGAGAAGAGGGGTGAGGGAAGATTGATAGATAAGGGATGGGGCAGAAAGAGAGGGTAGAACACTGACAGAGAAAGGGGGAGAGGGAAGGAAGCAAAGATAGGGTAATGCCCCCTCCCTGCAATTTTCTTGCAAGTCCAACTTGTTTCAACCTAAAGAATTCATCCTGTACACCTGGAATGATACAGGTCTAGTAGGAGTCATAGACTTTGCAAAGGAGGAAAGAATCTTGACTGGCAGGGAGGTTAGAGAGAAGGCATGGGATACTCACCTCTCAGAATATCACTGTTTGCACATTAGAAGTTTCATGACAGTGAGGCAATCAAAAACATACTATGGGACTTCAGAGATTTTGAAAAGATAATATATGAGCTGGAAAATCAATCTTAATTGATATAAATATACACATCATTAATACACCTGGACAAAAATCCCTTCTCTTATAAAGCTAGATGGGAGAAAGATCTACAAAAAACCTATTAGGGATGAGGAATGACTCGGTATGCATGGGAAGACTAAGAACTGTATGCTGAATATAAATATAAGAGAAAACACAGTGAAAATGTTATACAGATGGCATTTTACCCTGAAAAGAGTAGCTAAAATAGGGAGGTCTGTTTTGAAGTGATGCTGGAGACGTGATAGTAAAGATAGCTCACTTTTCCATCTTTGGTGGTCTGGCCCAATGGCAAAGATATTCTGGGAAGAAGTGTTCAGTACATGAAGAGGAGTACCAGGGATTAATAGATCCTAAACTTGCCTTACTAAGTATGGTTCCCAGTAGTTGGAAATCAGAAAGATAGCAACTGGTAAGAAATTTACTGGTTGCAGCGAGATGAACTCTGGCCTGGCACAACACTGGAAAAAAACCTAAGCTTCCTGAAGTCAATGTTTGGATGCATAAAGCATGGTTCACTCTATTTATGAACAAAATAACTGTAATTTAAAAATTACAGGATGGGCAGAAGAATATCCAAGAACAATCTGTGAAAATCTAGCAACCATTCAGTTTACTGGAATAAAATCAAGCCTCACAAAAATGCAAGAAATTACATTCTATTTGATTTTAGGCAAAACGCTTTGGAATTTTATTTACAGGTATATTTATAATTTACCTCCTATTTCGTATTGGGTAAAAACTTGTATCTATATAGTTTTACTATCTTTAGGGTATGAATGCTAACTGAGGACTATTAATTAATTTAAAAAGGAGAATGATGTAAGCTTCTTTGGGGCTCCATTGGGGTGAAAGCCAGGGATGGAGGAATAAAATAAATAAGAAGCAGTAGAAGACTGATCAAGTGTCATTGCTTTTGACACAATAGTGTTTACTGAGTCATTTATATTGGATAGATACATTGAGATAATCCACATTACAAAGTCCATGTGTCAGACGCATGAACTGTCTATGCTGGTAACTTAACTCCCAGACATGTGCAGACATGTCCCATGGGGAGAGGGGGCTTAAGTTTTTATTGTGCCATTTTTGTGTCCTGAAATGATCTTGGGAGGGTCACTATTTCACCATTAAGCACGCTTACGTGGATGGAGGGCTATCTATGAGTTAACCATGGGCTCTCTGGGGCCATTTCAGGGTGTGTGTGAAGGTGGAAAGGATTATTTAAGACCCTTTCTCTACATGCCACAGTTCTGATACAAATCAGAATTAAGTTGCCTTCACAGCACTCCCAGACCACATTGGTTGACAGTCCATGTGGACTTTGTAATCTGTGAACTGAACCTTAAGTCAATATTCAGTTGGTTTGAATCTGTGGAATTTGTGATAACTTTCTCTGGTACATTTATACTTTCTTATCTCCCATAAACACTAGATTAATCTCAGCACAGTTACTGTGTCTTACAGAAAAGAGCACAGTCTTGTGGCATCCAAATGCTAACAAATGGATTGTGGCATAACTTTCCATGAACTAGAGCAGAGTTTATCAGATGTAACTTGTACCTACCTATAATTACACATCTTGCGGACCTTCTTGGAGGACTATATGACCACAAAGGTCAGTCATGAGATTCATAAGGTATCAGTTCCTTTCCCTCCCTCAGTAGCTTTCTGAATGTGTTTTTATAAATGAGCCATAACAACAACATTGTTGGAGTAACTAATTCAAACTGGAAATAAACTAGACAGAGAGATCAGTGGGCAAAGCTGTGGACTGGGAAAGCCAGGCACAAAGGAACAACACAGCATGATATGAAAAGATATCTTATTATAAAATATCATATTATAGCTGCACACAGACGTTCCTTCCACTGACTGAACCAGAGTGATTCAGGTGTTGGTCTGAAGAAGCAGAACAAAGTTTGAGTCCAGTGGCACCTTTAAGACCAACAAAGTTTTATTTAGAGTGTAAGCTTTCACGTGCAAAGCACACTTTTCCAGACAAATTGGAATACAATCTCCCCAAGGGCTACTTACAGGAAAAAAGAGGGTGGGGGGCAGCCATTAGGAGGGGCCACTCAGAGCCAAGGTGCATATGCAGAGCTGAAACTGGATCAGGTGACCAATTTCCAAGATCAATGGATGGCAGCAGATTAGCCCATAAATGCAAGAGTTAACATGAAGCTAGAGTCCAGTGGCACCTCTAAGACAATCCAAACTCAATTCTGTGTACATGCAAGAACAGAGACTCAGTGTGTGCACACTTCTTCACAGACACTGAAACAGATTTCCTCAAATATTACATCCAGGTTGGTGGGGGGGGGGGGGTGAGTTGCCACGCAGACATGGTTAGAAGAGCTGATTAGAGTCAAGATGCATAAGTAACTGAGCAATAAATAGAGCTAAGATTGGAATAATATATATAGTAGGACATGTAAATAGCAGCAAGTTGGCATCACACACACACACACACACACACACACACACACACAAGCAGTAAAGCCCATTGTAAAAGCAATACAACGAGCTCTAGAAAGATGTGATGTGTAACGAATACATCGGCTGGAAGCTGGTTAAGTACATATTAGCAGTATGTAATAGAAAGGCACAAAGGTGGAAGAAAAGTCTCACATACCTGATGTTACACAATAACTGGTTTCCAAGGTCGCACAATGTGGGCCAGAAAATGGAGCACACAGGGGTCTGTGGAGTAATTTCTAGAATTGGGCAGTCTCCAAAGTCATTTTATGTTGGACGTCCCTGTCATTCAATGTGGTCATGGTCCACCCTGTTATAGAACAGGTCTCAAAGGAAGTTGGGTTGAAAGCGAGTGGTTGTGATGAAAGTCTCAGTAGGTTATGTCGGAATGATGAAGAGGAGTATGAGTATATGAGTGTTGTGAAACCGCTATAGTTTTCAGTGTGAAAAGGCATATCTTTTGTGGGTATGTTGTAAGCAAAGGTGTGTATTGAAGTTGAGGATTTAAATGCATGGCTAGACACATTAAGTTTCAGTAGTTTGCTGTTTGCCAAAAGCCATGAAAAGGACACTTGCTGTTTTGAGTAAAGCTGTAGTGTATAAAAGAGGTATCACTCGTGGAACTGCAGAAACATTTTTTAAAGTGAACATCAGTGGTTGGCAGAGCCAAATGTAATAAGAATGATTGAGAGGTCACACAAAAGCATTATGAGGACAGCAGGTGAATATCTTGTACAGTCATAGTGGTTTTGGAACAGCAGGTGGAAAACTTTCCATCACAGGGCATGTCACATGCAATGTGAATGCCTGCACAGAGTTCATTTCATAGGCTTAGTCCAGTGTTCTGCAGCTGCGTGCTGGGAGTGCATGGTCATCAGTGATGTCACCTAAAGCAGAATGGAATGCTGGAGATTGTCCTGATCACTGGGGAGAGGCATACATTTCAGAGTGCTTAGATCTTTTCCAGTGGCATTATGAGGTGTCTTTTTTGCTTGTCGAGGAGTTTGATGATACACTCATCTCCTTCCTCTGCTCTGGCTGAAGTGTGTTCTAATTTTTTGTTTTTTGCACACTTAACTGGGTTTGTCATGTGTAGTGCGTGTCTTGTTTATTGCCACATCCCCCCCCCCCCCCACGTTTGTCTAGTGTATCTGTCTCTGCCTGTTTCCCTCCTTGGTCAAGGCTAAATCAAGACCACAAAAGTGAAGAACAATGCCTGGTTATAATTTCTACAGGAAGCCAAGCTCTGACCTGGGTTCCTGTTTTTTTCTGTCCTTTTTCACTTTAAATATGTATCTGGATGTGGTTAAAGGTTCCCCCCATTCGTGGGGTTTATCCCAGAGTCACAGTCTCTGTATTTTTTAATGTATATGTCATTCTCCACTTCAGCCAGTTGTTCCTGTACTCTTGTTTGTGCATGTCTACGTAGATCTGTCTGTGACTGTGTCTGTATTTCTGCTTTGCAGCATGCCTTGTGTTTTTGGCTTCCTGTTTTCTGTGTGTCTGGTCCCATCCTCTATCTCTGGTTGTGTGTGTATCCACTGGCTTTCTTGTGATAACTTGGGCTGGTCGTCCCCCCGCCTCCGCCGTGCTGACAGCTGTTTATTTGGCAGGGTTTTTTCCATTCTGGAAAGTGTTGCCTCAGCAAACTTAGCTTGGAGGCTAAAGACGGTGGGTTTTGTCCCGAGGCAATCATTCGTCGTCTGGTGAGGAGAGTCAAGATAGTAGTTGTGTTCACTGGAGTTAAGCAACTGTCTTCTGAGGAAAGTTTTGGCAGGTGCCACCTCTGTGCGTGAGACTCAGGCAACACAGTCAGTGGATAGGAACAGCTTCTGAGTGACACATCATGGAGCCCACTGATTTAGAGGCATGTGGAATGTTCAGAAAGTGCCACCCCACTACTCAGTTCACATTTTGTCTTAGTTCTTTGCTGTGGCCTGTCCATACTGGGTGGCCCTCCACAGCATAGCCCACAGCCTCATTGAACCACACAAGCCCCCTCACAACGTCAAAGCAGTCATCGATGAGAGAATTTTGTACAGTAGTCGACTGTGATTGTGACTGTTGAACACATATTTGGTGCAAAATTCATAGCCTCCTTATTTGTAAGTTTCTTGCTTTTTAAAAAACTTTAGGCACTTTAAATCACAGTTGACTTTTGTACAGTAGTCAACTGTGATTTAAAGTGCCTAAAGTTTTAGAAAAAGCAAGAAAATTACAAATAAGGAGGCTATGAATTTTGCACCAAACGTGTTCAGCAGTCACAATTATCATGTTCAGCTATAGCAATCAGAAGTGTCTGGTTTTGGCACATAATAACTTGAATGCCTGTTGTACAAGTTTGCATCAGGTTTTTGAAAAACTGCACGAGCACAAAAATGCTGCTCATCAAAACAGAATGGTAACCATTAGCGCCACTAAGAAATTATTATTTAGATGAATATTGAATAGGATTTTTTTAAAACCACAGCATTTATTTATTATTAGTTTATATTATTTGTGACCAGTTTATTTTTCCATATAAATAACTGCCTGCCAAAAAGAGCAGCAACACAGCAAGGATGGGAGGAAACTTGGGCTGTGTGCAATAGTACATACTAAAAAAAATGTGTTGTACTATTAGGAAGAAGTATGTTGGAGCAACCTGCAGAACAGCCACAAGGGGGGCAATGAACAGATGGACAGTAGGTCAAAAAATTGGCATCCTTGTTGAATTGAACTGGTGGACATTGGAGCATCCCTAACTGCAAATCATGCAGTTGTACACATGTATCTCAGATTTCTGGATATCAGCCCAACTATCACTCATCTCCAGTGATTCTTTGAAGATGTGGGGGCTCCAATACACCCATGGAACTCTCCAAACTATAAAGGCTTCTCCATTACAAAAGACCCATATATGGACCTGACCAGGATTCCTAGTAATGTGTGCCAGCCTGCACTGACACACTTATTTCCATCCCAGTGCAGAGCTCATTAGCTCAGTGCAGGAGTCCTTGTGGGTTGGTTCCAACCCTCCTCCTCAGAGCTGCCACTGTGCCACAGAGCCCCCCACATCCAGCTCCCTCCATCACCCAGGGGAAGATGCAAAAAGTCAAGCCTCCCCTCCCTCCACTGGACAAGGTCTCCTCCCCCTCTCCCCTGGTGAGGAAGGGAGGGAAACCTGCCAGCCATTGAAAGTGAACAGTTTAAAAGGTGGGAAGCCATTATATTGCTCCCTTTGGGGGAGGCAAACAGAGCACTCTCATGGCTGGCTGCCCTTTAAAGTAAGCAGCTGATAGGTGGCCTGTCTTTCTTTTTTCTTCCTTCCTCTCTCCCCATCTATTTGCTTTCTTTCCACCTCTCTCTCTCTCCTCTCTCCCCATCTATTTCCTTCCTTCCTTCCTCTCTCTCGTTGTATTTGCTTTCTTTCTACCTCTCCCCCTCCCCTTCCTTCATTTCTTCCTTTCCTTAAAAAATGTAGGTTTGCTCACAACTTTATTCATATTTTGGCTCATTGAGTAGAATTTTGGCTCATGAGACTTCACAGCTTAGAGAGAACCGCTTTCCAGACTGTTATGTAGTGGGTTGCCGCATG
>NW_015167616.1:0-3294 GCF_001447785.1 Gekko japonicus
AAGTTGCAGCCGACTTACGGCGTCCCCATGAGGTTTTCAAGGCAAGAGGTGGACACAGGTGGTTTGCCGTTGCAGTGGCATAGGATACTTGAAACAGTGACGGTGGAAATGCTGGTCTCCTGCAAAAATAGGGCAGCTGATCTTTAACTACGGTTAAGAAATTGGCGTGACCCATCGTCATTGTCCACCTCCCTTCATCAGCAGAAGTCCCTTGACTTTCTCCTTGCCTTGTCAGCATTAACCATAGTGTAGCATTGCACGAAGAAGAAGAAGAGGAGGAGGAGGAGGAGATTGACTTTATACCCCACCCTTCACTACCTGAAGGAGTCTCAGAGCGGCTTACAATCCCTTTCCCTTCCCCTCCCCACAACAGACACCCTGTGAGGTAGGTGAGGCTGAGAGAGCAGCTCTGAAAGAACTTATGACTGACCCAAGGTCGCGCCAGCATGTGAAGGAGTGGGGAATCCAACCCGGTTTTCCCAGATTAGAGTCCGCGCTCCTGACCACCACACCAAACTGGCTCTCACTAACCATAGTTGGTGCTGGTGCAGATGTATAGGAGAAAGAGAAATGAATGGAAGAGATGGGAAGAGGGAGACCCCGTCGTGCCCAGTTACTTTTTCATTATATCTGCACTGGGTCTCTGAGTGGTGCTGGTTTGAAATCTGGCTGGCCTACTTCTCTCGATTGTTGAAAGTCACCCTAGTCTGGGTCTGAACACAAGAAGCCTTCCACCTGCTTCAGTCCCTTGACACAGGATATAAATTTCACCCTGTAAGTAACTTGCCCTTTGGTTGACCTAAGGTCCTCTTGCGCCCAATAGCCAAACCTTTTTGCTTGACTTAAAAGGATAGCTTATGACTGCTGTCGGTATTTCTTTCCAATTAGGCAACACCATTATTATTATTATCAGGGCTATTTTTGGGCAGAAACGCACAGGAACGGAGTTCCGGCTGGCTCCCAAGTTGGCCACACCCAGGGGGAACTCATTAGCATAATTTCAAGAAGGTATGATGTGAAAGTCTGAATATTTAGTCGAAGTTGGGTCAACCAATGCTGTTTTTCATGCATGACCGCAACACCCAACAGCAGAAACTCATTAGGATTGGCTACATTAGGGGCGTGTGGCCTAACATGCAAAGGAGTTCCTGGTACAAAAAAAGCCCTGGGTTTTGACAACAAACAAGGTAAACAGAATAACAAGCAAAAGGTGGGTGTGGCTGGATAACCACACTTCTGGTAACATGTGGGTGTGGCCTAATGTGCTAATGAGCTGTGCTGTCAGGGGTGTGGCCCAATATGCTAATGAGTTCCTGCTGTTGGGTGTGGCCCATTATGCTAATGAGTTCCTGCTGGGCTTTTTCTACAAAAAGAGCCCTGATATTATTATTATTACTACTACTACTACTACTATCATCACTATTATTACTATTATTTCAGCAGCTGAACATGGGTGCTGCAGTTTATGTCCTAACGTTTTTTGGGGAAAGACATCCCAGGAATAACTTCATCACAGCAATACTTCAGCAATCCTGGACCTAATGAGGCAGCACTTAATTTTACATTCTGATTGTCATCAGGCTTTGCGCAGAAAGACCCCTGTGATGCTTTCTACTTCCTGACATCTCTTCTTCTTTTTTAAAAAAACGGCCATTTTCAGACCACACACAATATGAAATTCCATGGTGGTTTGACTGCATGGGTGTGTGTGTCCTTCTCATGTGCTATTTATTATGGGTTACGTGCATGGTAAAATAAACTAAAAATCACACAGTCCTCTCACTCATTTTGTACTTAAAAGACCCCTAGATTTATGATATTATAGAACAGGGCTTATTCCCCACTAAGTTGTGTGTGTGAAATTGCAGCCTTCATTGTACAGTTGAGATGGAAACAGATTATGCCCACACAAACAAATGTAACATTTTCTAATTAGTTTTTATTTTACTGCCTTTTATGCAGACCTGTTACAGCTTTATCTTATTTCTGCACTTTGTCTATAAATAGTCTTTTTTGTATTCAGTAGTCAAATTTGGTTGTAAACATACATTTCTGTTTTGTGTCTGAATTTAGCATTTAGTAAAAACCAATGGGAGTTTTGCCGTTGGCATCAAAAAGACTGATTAGGTTTTATGAATCAGGTAGCTGTTATGATTTCCTATAGTTGCAAATCCAAAATGGTATTTGGTCAGGATTCAGCCTTTTAAGCAGTGTTGTGGTCATGCATGAAAAACAGCAGATTGATTTGGAACTGGTTGACCCGACTTCGACTAAATATTCAGACTTTCACATCATACCTTCTTGAAATCTGGAAAATAATTGCAAAGCATAAATTCAATTGCTCTTGGAACCTTTCCAGGAGCATTACCAGTTTTGGCACGAAGAGTGAATGATATTGTCTGAGAAGTAAGGCAATGGCAGTGAACAAAACAGCAATTTTTTAAAAGTTGTTACAGGCTCGTGAAACAATAGTGATATAAATATGCTGTTTCTTTTTGTGTGGGGCCAGTTCTCCCCCCTCCCAGAAGCTACAGCAACCAGAAGAATAAAACCAGGCCATCAGGAGACATTCTGTTTGGGTTAAGTAGTCCTGAACAGCAAACTGGTAGGAAGGGAGGGTGGCCATTTTCCCATGGGGGTCTTTAGGAATATCTGGAAACTCTATGGTTTTAACATGTGGCTTTCCCATTAGGGGTCTTTAGGAATATCTGGAAACTCTATGGTTTTAACATGTGGCTTTACCATAGAGTTTCCGGTGAGTCCTATAGAACTGTGACATCACCAGGGGTCGTTTCGTAGAAAAAGAGCTAGGGGAACTCATTAGCATAACTCGTTAGCATATGCCACACCCCCTGACCTCACCGGAAGTGTGTCATAAGGCCACACACCCCACCCCCAACGGTCCTGGCCGCCGCCCTTGCAGCTCCACTGCCGAGCCCCATGAGGGGCCCGTTAGTGGACCTGCAAGGCCGGCGGGAGTGCAAGGCCCTCCCAAGCCCCAGGCAGGCAGGGGTGGGGAGAGGCAGGGAGGAAGCAACTTACCCTCCCTCTTCTCCTGCCTCCTCCAGGCTGAATGAGGGCCGGAAGCGGGGCGGCCGGAAGCAGGGGGCGGGGTTTCGTCATGTGCCCCGCCCCCGTACCTCACCCGGGGGAACTGCGATCCCCCGCGATCCCCCCGAAATGACCTCTGGACATCACTACTAGGTTTTCCCTGGAAGTGGCATCACACCATCGCCAACCACACATCTCCTCCCCCCCCCCGGACTCTCACCTAAGATTACCAACTTCCAGGTG
>NW_015167616.1:6966-12437 GCF_001447785.1 Gekko japonicus
CCTCTAAGCTGAGTTAGTGTGAGCTAGCTCACAGTTTTTTTAGCCTCCAGCTCACACATTTTTGTCTTAGCTCAGGAAGGATGGCTCAAGAGCAAATGAATTTATGCAGTAGCCAAATTACTTGCTCACAACTTTAATGCCAATAGCTCACAAAGTAGAATTTTTGCTCACAAGACTCCACAGCTTAGAGGGAGCATTGCTTACCACCCATGCACAAGGTCTATAGCAATTGGTGTTTTATATCTGTTTTCGTGCTTAATATGTTAGGAACCCAACAAGTGGTATATATGTAAAGGTAAAAGGTAAAGGTTCCCTTGCTCGAAAGCCAGTCGAATCCGACTCTAGGGTTGCGGTGCTCATCTCCGTTTCAAAGCCGAAGAGCCAGCGCTGTCCGAAGACATTTCCGTGGTCATGTATGACTAGCATGACTAAACACCAAGGCGCACGGAACGCTGTTACCTTCCCACCGAAGTGGTACCTATTTATCTACTTGCAATGTCTTGCTTTCGAACTGCTAGGTTGGCAGGAGCTGGAACTAGAGACGGGAGCTCACTCCATCATGCGGCACACTCGGGTCTCGAACTGCTGAACGACCGACCTTCCACAGCCTGCAGTTCAGCGTCTTAACCACTTGAGCCACCGCAGCTCCGTATAAATGACAAAGCGATAAATGTTAACACTTATAACTGGGATGCTGTCTTCTGTTGTCAGTGTCCATTCAATTTTTTGTGTTCTTTTCAAGACACAGCTTTTTTAAAAAAAACTAACTTTCCCCCTGCCACCGAGAATCATTTTATCATGTGAAGAATGTTTTAAGGCTTCCCCTCCTGACTATGAACCGAAAGCAGATCAATATGCCACATCCTGTAACTCCAGCGCAATGTGACACATTGATTAAACCTGACAGCGAAAGGCTCATTGTTCAAAGCTGTCCAAAGCTAGCAGAAAATGTGGCATGAAACAGGTTGAGCAAAAGAGCTTTGAACGCATCTGCACAGACACCGGGACAAGTAAAGCAGATTTGAATTTTAACAAGCTGCCACGGACTAAGCTGCAGAAATCCTGTGAGGTGTTTACTTCTGAATCAGATAACAGCTGGAACCTTTGGAGTACCAATGCAGCCCCCTTCTTAGGGCATGATGGTATTTAATTGGTACTAGAAAAGCCATTGTTGGGCAAGCGTGTCAGAAAGGGTTGAGGAACATCTGTGAAATTTTAGACTATATTTTGATACCCTAAGTGGGAAATGTGCTTCATAACCCATCACGGGGGGGGGGGGGGGGGGGAGAATGGTGAGCCAAGCTGGCAGGTAAAGTTGCTGTTGCTAAAATGTAAAGATCTCGGTTGTAAATATAAAATGACAGATTTTGCATTTGCATGCAGGTAGTTTTTAGTATTTCCCTGTGTGCAAACTGTGTTCTGGGCCGTGCCCAAATATTGTTTTTGCCAGCTTAAGGCCAGCCGTGATGCTAGGGCTGCCAGCTCCAGATTGGGGAAAGACCTGGAGAAGGGAGGTACTTCAGTGGGGTATAAATGCTGCAGAGTCCACTTCGTAACCAATGTTCCCTCTAAGGTGTGGAATCTTGTGAGCAAAAATTCTACTTTGTGAGCTACTGGCATGAAAGTTGTGAGCGAGCCATTTGGCTACTGCATACTTTAGTTTGCTTAGCCATCCTTCCTGAGCTAAGACAAAAATGTGTGAGCCGGAGGCTAAAAGGCTGTGAGCTAGCTCACACTAACTCAGCTTAGAGGGAACACTGTTCATAACCCCAGGAGATCTCTAGCCACCACCTGAAGGTTAGCCACAAATGACACCCACCAAGGGAAGACCACCAACAATACGCAACTATATATGATCAAAACTGTATATTACATTCATGAAAGTACAAGGATGGGTTAGTGGTCATAACCCAAGAGGATGTATAAACACATATCCAACGGATTGCTCATAACAATTAAGCGTTGTTTACAAAAAGAACGTGTTCAAAACCAACAGTAGGCTCCTCTGTGATTCCATACATAAATAGTGTCCATGGACCTCCAAACAGAAAGTAACTGTGGCAGAAGACGCCCACTGTGGAAAGAATAACAGCCGTACGTCTCTCCCAGGGGCAAATCAAGATGTTTCAATGATCTTCAACAGCGGCTAGTGAAACGGAACCCGATTTCCAAAATAGCATAGGCACAGCTCAATAACTTCAGTGGAACCCTAGGATTCCATTGAAGTTATTGAGCTGTACCTATGTAATTTTATACATTCTATTGGGTTATGACCACCAGTGTGGTCATAAATCTATGCAGACAGTACCATAAAACCGAGAGATCAAAGGAAGTGAAACCAGCATGCAGTGTGGAGGCGACCATAAAATCCGACAATCAAAGAAAGTGAAAGTGGCATGCAGTGTAGAGGGGAACTTCTGTTCCAGCGTGGGTTTGGTAAAACAGCGGAGTGAATGCTAGATGCGGAATGGGCCTTTGCCTTAACTGGTGCTTGTCCTCTAACTTCACATGGCCTTCCATGGAGATACATGTCTCTGCAGGTCCCTCTTGTAGATACAGTGTTCTCATACTCCCACACACACAATGCCAGACAAGCTGGCTATTTGTGATAGGGAAAGTGCTCTTTACTCTGAATGTGAACTGAATCTACTTGAATAAATGTAAGTAAGGGTGTGCTCCCCAAAAAATATATATGGTATTTTCAGATATGGGTATACCAGATCTGAAAAATATCTGTATATACCAATATTCCCGAATCCCAATATTGGTATTGTATTGGGAATCAGGAAATAATCGGTATTGCCAAAATTATTCCGCTCCATTATAGCCTATGGGGACCATTCCCCGTAGGGTATAATGGGTACTGGATCCCCAAGCCATGGTTCTCGCTCTTTGAGAACAAAGATTTCTAGAAAAGCCACATCACTGATTTCTAAGCATTTGTTGCTATGAAAAGAATGTGTGAAACTATCTGCTTCCCCCCCCCTTCCTAATGAAAAACCACAGAGGCATGCACAATTCAGGAGGATTATTAGAAAACTGTGCTTTACGAGAAATGGATGCTAACACAATAGACGGATTGCTTTAGAGGTAAAAGATGAGCTTGATCTAGGTTTCTTTCCATCCTGTTTATGTTTTCTTGTTCATTTCAATGGGTCCGTGTAAGTATTATACTTCTGGTTGCCAGGCAAGGAGACAAAATGTAATTTGCAAAGAAGCATATGTTGAAAAGCATCAGTTGTCTCGGAGGTAATGAAATCAATAAAATACTGAAAAGGAGACGGATGGGTTTGATGAACAGGGCTTAAGAAAAGAAGATGAGCATCAGATTTAAAGTGTGCCTGCATCAGCGCCTTTTGTTACATTGCATTTTAAGTTAAATTCAATCTGCCCCACATTGTCCTAGAATTGCTGACTGCAAGTTTCTCATAAATGCATGTTTCTTCTACTTTTGGATTGTGGGCTTAAAATATTCTTACAAACACTGCATCTGTGCAATTGAAACTGCATGGTTTGTGAAATCGATAAAATTAAATAGTTATGGGAAAATGTGATGGGGGTGAGCTGCAAATAACCCAGCAGCCTCCTGCAGAAAAGGTACATAAGATGCATAAGGCATTTTTTAGGTAAAGTTTTCCCTTGCTCGAAAGCCAGTCAAATCCGACTCTAGGGGGCAGTGCTCATCTTCGTTTCCAAGCCGAAGAGCCAGCGCTGTCCAAAGATGTTTCCATGGTCATGTGGCCGGCATGACTAAATATTGAGGCACACGGAATGGTGTTACCTTCCCACCGAAGCGGTACTTATTTATCTGCTTGCAGTTTCTTGCTTTCAAACTGCTAGGTTGGGAGGAGCTGGGGCCAGAGACGGGAGCTCACTCCATCACACACCACTAGGGTCTCGAACTGCTGAACTACAGACCTTCTGGTCGGCAGTTCAGCATCTTAACCTCTGAGCCACCACAGCCCTAGTTATGTGAGATCTAAAAATTACTGTCCACTATGTATTCCACACGGCTTCTTAGAATCTGATTACGTCATGGCTGCCTTGAGCTCTCTTCACATCTTGATTGCATTTACCACCAGAGACATTTACGTTGATAGTGAAAATGCTCCATAGTGAAAATGCTTACCTAAGTGCTCAGTTAGAAGTACTCGTGAGTGACCTCATTGAAACTGCTGTAGGAGTCTCCCCAGAGGGAATTCATCTGTTCCACCGTCCTTGTCTTCTATCAGTGGCATTCCCGCACTACCGGTATTATTGGCCCATTTCCTGGTTGCGATGTTCTGGCGACTTTCTGTGTTTATACGTTTTGCTGAATTGTTTAACTATTTCATATATACTTTATTTTAAATACTGTTTCAATGTCTCAAAAGTTCTCACGTTGAAATGTTTTTAATGTTCGCCACCTTGGAGAACCTATTCGGGTAGAAAGGCAGCACAGAATTTTACAAAACTACAACAGAAAATATGGCGAAGGGAACTACATCTAGGGGAGAATAAAAAAGAAACCCAAGAGTAGGAGATCAATATCTCAGTTTATCATCATGCTATTTTCAAAAAACAATCAGTAATACAATGAACTTAGTCGGTTCTGCTAGATTAATATCATTTAACCATCCCTTTAACTGTTAAAAGAAATTCCCAGAGCATCCCCAAGTTATTTCAACATTTTTTCAGGCACACATCAGAGTCCTTATTTATTCTTATCTTTTCTAATCCTCAGTTTATATGGGCTTTTGGAGGCAGCCGCCCCCTTTTCAGAAGGGGAGTCCTTGTCCGAAGTCACCGAGCTCAACACGCCATCAGATTTGCTTTCTTCTTCCTCCCCTTTGCCCTTCTCTCATTCCCCCAAGCTGTGTTCGCAGAAATTCCCGTGCTTTGAAAACAGAGTCAATCTTTTCTTTTCTATCGTTGAGGTTGAAAATGATGCCTTCTGAGATTAACCATCTGTAACTGATGCCATTTGTTTGTAAGAAAAAGATTAATTCTTTATAGTTCTTTCTCTTCTGCCTTATATCAAATGGAATGTGTTTTAAAATCCTGATATTATTGTCCCCAATTCTCAAGGGTATTCCTGAAGTTGCTTTCAAAATAACATCTCTCACATGTCTCTTCGAGAATCTGACCACTATTTCCCCAGGCAGATTATTTTTCTTGATGTACGATGAATAGGATCTGTAGACCACATCCATCTCGCTGCAAAGGTACTCTGCTGTTAAATCTGTCATTGGGGCTATTGCTTCACTCAGCCGTTGCTTCAGATTCTCTCCATTAAGTTCCGGGACCCCTTGAAACCATAGGACCAAATTTTCTTTATCCATTTGTAGCTGTAAGAGTTTTGTCTCTTCCGTAACTTGCTTCATTTCCAGCTTTTGCAACTTTTTCTTAACTTTTTTAGTATTGGCATCCATTTCCTTCACCTTCTCCATTTGCTCCGTTGCTTTTAAAGCTTGAATCAATTGGAGCTGCTG
>NW_015167616.1:13289-20373 GCF_001447785.1 Gekko japonicus
CCAGAAGTTGGCAGCACAGAAATTTTTAAAATAAATAAATAAAAGTAAATCGGTCCCATCTGAAGCCATCACTCAATTCAAGAAAAGGGTGGGTTGGGAGGGGCTGTAGCTCACTGCAAGAGCCACATTGGGGGCCCTGTTCTAAAACAGTGCCATCCTTTACTGGAAACAGTAAGTTCAAGTCGTTAGTTATTCACTGTTTTTCTCTTATTCGTATTGTCTTTTCTGATATGTTTAATTCTCTCTCTTTCTTACGTAAATACCTGAGCCTCGACTGTGCGACTGAACAAGAACAAGAACCTGAGCCATGATCTAGTCAAATTTTTCCCCGATGATTTCAGTGGGGAGTACATGATCTGAACTGTCTTCCATTGAAATCAATATGCATTTAAAGATCTTAACTTTTGGCTGTATCACATCAATGGATTTTTAGCATATTAATGTTTTAGTCATAGATATCATATATTGTGCAAACTGAATCACATTGTTCTCCCAGTCTGAATTGAATCTTATGTGCATTTACTAAATTTAAAGTAACAAACCCACTGGGAGCTCAGTTCACAGAACTCCCCGTGTCTAACTTGATCCTAACCACTTATAATCTGACAGTTTCTGGTTCGCATCTCTGCCCCAGTGGTAATTTCACTGCATTTGATCATAAACGGGCAGTATTTCCTTGCACAGCAGAATTTTTTTTAAATGGCTGCATGAAACTGGTCACTGGAGAGCCATCATGGTGTAGTGGTTAAGAGCGGCGGACTCTAATCTGGAGAACCGGGTTTGATTCCCCACTCCTCCTCCACAGGAAGCCTCCTGGGAGACCTTGGGCCAGTCACCATTCTCTCAGAACTCTCTCAGCCCCACCTACCTCACAAGGTGACTGTTTTGGGGAGAGGAAGAGAAGGCGATTGTAAGCCGCTTAGACAATCCTTTGGGTAGAGAAAAGAGGGGTATAAAAACCAACTCTTCTTTGGCTTCTTCTTCACATAATTTCCTTGTGTGGCTCAAGTGTGGTGTAGACATGCTCAGCCATGAAGATTGCTGGGGTGATATTGGCCCAGTTATAATTTCCCAGCCTCATTTTACTCCTCAGGTGAAAATCCCAAGTAGATCACTCTAGAAAATAACCAAATAAAGTACAAACTATGTTGTTGAAGGCTTCCACGGCCAGAGTTCATTAGCTGCTGTAGATTTCCCGGGTCGTATGGCCGTGATATTGGCATTGTAGGACCTGACATTTCACCAGTAGCTGTGACTGGCATCCTCAGAGGTATAACACAGAAAGATGGAGTACTCTCTGTGAGAGATTTTCTGGATAGGGATTTAAATTTCTTTCTAGCAGACAAGAGTCCAGCAATAACACTATCTGTCGCTGAATTTTTGACTTATGTATGGAAGTCAAGAGTAGTACTTTGTAAATCTCGTAAACCATGTTAGGATTGCTTTATATTTTGAGATATTGGGAATACTGGTTGACGTTGTTTTAATACTACCCCTTAAATTTTGCCTTTGTTCTGGTTTATCTGTGTTATGCCAATAAAGCTTTTCTGTTCTGAATACTCTCTGTGTCAAGGTGGGAAGAAAAATGGTAGGCAGGTAATTTATATCTACTCCGGAAGGTGGGGTAGGGCTGAGTCATTATCTTGTAGGAGTTCCTGGAGGCTATGAACATGCTAATAGAGGCACTTTCCTGAGGAGGTTCTTTTGTATGTGGATTGGCTGTTGAAATTCTAATCTTATCTGTAGTGCTGTTGTCAGATGTAGAGCCTTTTGTGTTTTTCAGGACAGGAAACCATGCCCTGTTTATTTTTAAACTCTCTTCTTTCCTGTCGAAATTGTGTTTATGTTTATGAATTTCAATGGCTTCCCTCTGTAATCTGACATGGTAATTGGAAGTGTTGTCCAGCCTTTCAGTCTCTTCCTCCAGCCCGGAAAACCTACAGCAGCTAAAGAACAAACTGTCACATTCTCAATAACACTAGCCCAACGATTAAAGCTATAAATAATAGTTGATAGATAAATGAACTAATCTTTTCCCCCTTCTCCCTTCTCTGCAGAAAATCCATGTTGTGTTTAGCATGTGGATGTATGAAAGATTTTGGCGGACCATGCAGATAGTCATGGAGATAAGCTGAAAATGAATGAAGACTATTGGTGCTTTTTTCCCCCCTGGCTGATGTGATGTAATAACCTGAAAGGAGATAGAAAGTCCCCGTAAACGGTCTTTGGCTGACATCCCCTCAAGTCTACAGCACATTAAAAAGAAATGACCACCCTCCTGCCAGAAGACACAGTAGAGTCCCAAGGCTCAGATGAGCTTGAATGCAAGATCTGTTACAACCGCTATAACCTGAGACAGAGGAAGCCTAAAGTCCTGGAATGTTGCCACAGAGTATGTGCCAAATGTCTCTGCAAGATCATTGATTTCGGGGACTCTCCTCAGGGGGTCATCGTTTGCCCGTTCTGTAGGTTTGAGACGTGCCTACCCGACGATGAGGTCGGCAGCCTTCCCGACGACAACAACATCCTCGTGAATTTGGCTTATGGGGGGAAGGGGAAGAAGTGCCTGCCAGACAATCCCACGGAACTCTTACTGACTCCCAAAAGACTAGCCTCTCTCGTTAGCCCGTCTCACACGTCCTCCAACTGCCTGGTTATAACCATCATGGAAGTACAGAGGGAGAGCCCACCGACCCTGAACTCGACCCCTGTGGTGGAATTCTACAGGCCCACAAGCTTTGACTCCGTGGCCTCCGTGCCCCAAAACTGGACCGTGTGGAACTGTACGTCCTTGCTCTTCCAGACTTCAATCCGAGTCCTCGTTTGGTTGCTAGGTTTGCTGTATTTTAGTTCTTTGCCTTTAGGGATCTACTTACTGGTATCAAAGAAAGTCACCCTCGGGGTAGTCTTCGTCAGTCTCGTTCCCTCGAGTCTCGTTATTCTCATGGTTTATGGCTTTTGCCAGTGTATATGCCACGAGTTTCTGGACTGTATGTCTTCTTAAATAGCACCCGCAACGAAACAAGCAATGAAAATGTGAAATTGCCATAGATGTAGCATAGCTCTTTTGTATTCTTATTTAATACCATTGTCCGTCAAACGAAATAGGAATGACGACCACAGTTTTGTGGTCCCATTTGTTGTTCTTTAAGCATAATTGAATGATACTCTTATACTCTTGTCTTGTTTTATTCACAAACTTAAACGGTTTTGAAAAGACTAAGCAATAGGAAGGGATGAGGCAAGAACAATGACCTAACCAGGTGCCTGATCCTACAACAGAATAACCCTTTATTTTCCAGTGGATTACTCCTAAAGGAGTACAAAGCTTGACCTACTGGAACCGTTTCAGATGAAATGCCTGTTACGTGCTAAACTATCTCTTACTTCCACTGGTGAGTAACGTTGCTCAGGGAGTTAATGCACTGGGGAGGGCCACTTCACAAGCCCTGTTGCCACTGTGGAGGAGCGGGTATTTAATAGGACAATTGGACATGCTGTTGGTGGCGGCTCATAGACCCCAGTGGATTGCACCTGTGGCATTAAAATGTACATAGAAAACAGATGTTGCCACCGTATTAGACATTTTTTTGTAGGCTCGCAAAGACAGAGTTTTTGACATTTTTTTGTAGGCTCGCAAAGACAGAAAGAGTTTTCGAAGAAGGTGGTTGGTTTCTAAAATTCAAATCGATTAGACAGGTACAAGACCACAAAAGGAAGGCATCAGTTTTCCAGATGGGTGACCTACAGGTATGCAGGAATGTATTTTTTTTCCCCTGTTTACTTTTTAAAATCACCCTGTCAAAAGCATTATGTTTGTCGGAAGCATCACAAAGCCTTATCTCTGACAGAGAGGTGATCTCCAAAGAAGCTTCTGCGCTAACAGCAGCTGTCTTTTCCGTGTGCAAGAAAAACCAAGCTGAGTCCAGATAACAGTTCTTCCGCATGTGGCACTGTGGTAGCATCATTATTATGCACATAGTTTGTGCGAGGCCTTAAATGATTCCAAACCCAACTTCCCTTCCATTCGTGACCCTCTTTGTATTGTAATATGCATACCTAAGCTAAAAACAAAATAGGATAAATGTAGGAAAATGTTGTTATAAGGAGTCTGAGTGGGGGGGGGGTTTAAAGCTTTCCCAAAAAGATAGATTTGGGAGAGGAATGCCACCGTCTCCAACGGAGCTTAAGGCTTTCAGACATTTTCTTCTGGAGCCAAACGGCATTGCTTTGAAATCTCAACATCTGGCAGGGAGAAAAAGAATCCTTCAAAGCAGCACTCCACCAAATCTTGTTACCACCACTGGAAAATGTGGCTTCAAACTGTTACATCCGAGTGGGAGGATACATTTAACGTGTAAAGTGTGAAAAGTTGTGTTAAGATATACAATAAAGATTGCTGTTTTGTTCTGTTTTGAATAAGCTAAAATATTCATGTTTAGAAACCTTTGAGGACTTGACTACATGTGAATAGTGTTAGGGCAAGCTTGTAATGAGTCCTGACAAGAGAGAAAAAAGGCAAGTAGTAGCGTGAAAAAGATACTGCATATTAACAAAGAGAAACAACGTAATATGTCATATCTTCACACAAAACCTCCTCCGTTCCCATAGCAATACACGATTGCAAAAAACATTAACAGAATATGAGCAGAATCCAGCCTATATTAGATACTTTCAGGTTTCACAGATTCCAGTGGGAACATCTGAGAGGAAATTGAGCAAGTGTTTAACTCTCCCGCTGAAATCAAAAGTTCCCAAAATCCTTAACTTTGCCAGGATCGTGCCCTCTATTATTTTTCCAGGGTCGACGATACATTACAAACCAGTGGTTTAAAGAAAAGCCTGTCGTGTCCAGCACTTATAACTAGCATTAAAAATGTTTTAATAGTCCTTAGAATAATATATTACTATTATACTTTAAAAGTGCTTGTGATACACAGCATGATCTGGCATCGCTGGTTAACAGTAAGACCACAAAATGTAACTGACTCAGATGTGAAAAGTCCATCCAACCAAGATTAAAAAAAAAATGTTTTGTATTATCTGTAATGTTTGTAATAACTCGTTTGTGTGTGCATATGTTAAAAGGATTTATATATTTGTAGGGAGTTTACATTCAGTTTGTCGAAGCTGTCCTGTCTCCTAATAAACGGGTTTCCTCTCGCAGGATGAAACGTAGGTGAACGTGTGCCTTTTCTGAAAATGTTTGTGAAGTGTAATGGAGTTATATCTCGTGCCTCTCGTGGGGTTATAATAACAATTGATTGGCACAGTAATGAGATAATACGGAGAACAAGAAAAACTGTGAGAAAGTGACGCTTAATGTATGTCTTTAAAGAATCATAGAAAAGTGAACAAAAATAATGTACATAATCATAGAAAAATATATATTGACAGTGATCTCCGGAATGTCTTGCCATTTCGAAGGAAGATCTTCTTCTGAACAAAGATGTGGGGCAAAAACTGTCTCTCAATAGTTCATATCCTCTGGTGACGTCTCACAATTATCAAAGAAGATTTTCAGTAATCATACCAGCTGTAGTGTATAGTAGAACCTGCCATGGGCTAAGATGATTGTAATGCTATCATTACATTGAGAGACAGTTTTTGTCCCACATCTTTGTTTTGTGGCTGGGACCACCATGCTGGGTCAGAGTTCCCAAAATCCTTAACTGAGTTAGTGTGAGCCAGCTCACAGTTTTTTAGCCTCCAGCTCATGTATTTTTGTCTTAGCTCAGGTCAGATGTCTCTAGAGCAAACTTATTTATGCCGTAGCCAAATCGCTCGCTCACAACAACGCCAGTACCTCACAAAGCAGATTTTTTGCTCACGAGACTCCACAGCTTAGAGGGAGCATTGTTGGGGGCCCCTGTATCGGTAGTAGTACTAAAAGCACAATGAAAGAAATATAAAAAAGGAGACTGTGGCCCCGATCACACGCAGAAGTTGCCGCGGGATACTCACGGATGCCGGGCGGGTTTTACGGGCACGATCAAACGGGCACATCCGGCAAGCGTCGCACACCCGTTGCCAACCTGTCGCGTCCGGCTGAAGATCCGGAGTTAAAAGGTACCGGAGAAAGTCCACTATCTCACGCTTGCGACGGGCCGCAGATGGACGTCCTCCGTCTGATCGCTTCAGCGCACTCCCCTCGCTGCATTGAAGCGCACCGGAAACGTGCGCCGATGAAACGAAACCCTGATTCCCCGCCGTTGTGTCTGATCACGTTCGGGCGGGTCAAAGTGCGCCAGCGCAAAAAGCCACGCCTCCCCCCCCGCGTTATTTGGCCCATGTGACCGGGGCCTATATCAACAATCATGGCCACTGCCGTAGGCTCCCTAGCAACCATGTCACCACATACCTGTCATGGCATTGCTCCCAGGCATGCAAGCTTACCAAGATGTAACAGCAAGACCACTAGTATGACCTTGCTTTATTTGAAACATTTGTATCCCGGTTTTTGCCCATTTAGGGCCCTCAAGGGAGCAAACAATTAAAAAGGCATCAGAAATCAACTTTTTTAAAAGTGTGCCATGCGAACAATGAACAGTTTTAAGAGTCTGGCTGGTAATAGTGTTTTGTGACGGACAAGGAGAAGAGTTAATTCTTTCACAAGAATCTCACAAAGTGCATTTTGTAGGCTTTTGGAGGATCATCTCATCAAATATACGCTCACGGCCCGTTCTCATAGGTGCGATTATCATCGCTGTATTGCTCAGTAGGAACGGTCCCTAGAGGAGAAGAGATTGGATTTCTACCCCGCCCTTCACTACCTGAAGGAGTCTCAGAGCGGCTTACAATCCCTTTCTCTTCTCTTCCCCACAACAGACACCCTGTGAGCAGTGTTCCCTCTAAGCTGAGTTAGTGTGAGCTAGTTCACAGTTTTTTAGCCTCCAGCTCATACATTTTTGCCTTGGCTCAGAAAGGACGGCTCCAGAGCAGTCTTCCAGTACTTGAAAGGCTCTCATATAGAGGATGGTGCGGAGTTGTTTTCTGTTGCCCCAGAAGGACAGACCAGAACCAACGGGTTGAAATTAAATCAGAAGAGTTTTCGGCTAAACATTAGGAAGAACTTCATGACAGA
>NW_015167616.1:20609-28598 GCF_001447785.1 Gekko japonicus
TTGTTTCTTTTGGGGCTGGGACCAGGGGCACCCCAGGGGGGGGGGGGGAGATATTTGTGAATTTCCTGCATTGTGCAGCAGGTTGGGCTAGATGACCCTGGAGTTCCCTTCCAACTCTATGATTCTGTGATTGGTATGGGAGCAGCTGCCACCACAGCACAAGGGTCTTCACTCTGTGGCTGAAGGTAAGCTGTGGCAGCCGAGTGTGGCTGGCGACTCCTTTTGCTGCAAAAATTTTGTGGCAGTCGTTTTGTGGCTGGGACCACCATGCTGGGTCAGAGTTCCAAAGGACCCCACAAGATGAGTGAGTGTGAGCTAGCTCACAGTTTTTTAGCCTCCAGCTCATGTATTTTTGTCTTAGCTCAGAACGGATGTCTGCAGAGCAAACTAATTTATGGCGTAGCCAAATCGCTCACTCACAACAACGGCAGTACCTCACAAAGCAGATTTTTTTGCTCACGAGACTCCACAGCTTAGAGGAAGCATTGTTGGGGACCCCCGTATTGGTAGCAGTCCTAAAAGCACAATGAAAGCAATATTAAAAAAGAGACTATGGCCCCGATCACACGCAGAAATTGCCACGGGATACTCACGGATGCCGGGCGGGTTTTACGGGCACGATGAAACGGGCACATCCGGCAAGCGTCGCACACCCGTTGCCAACCCATCGCGTCCGGCCGAAGATCCAGAATTAAAAGGTACCGGAGAAAGTCCACTATCTAACGCTTGCGACGGGCCGCAGATGGACGTCCTCCGTCTGATCGCTCCAGCGCACTCCCCTCGCTGCATTGAAGCGCACCGAAAACGTGCGCCGATGAAACGAAACCCCGATTCCCCGCCGTTGTGTCTGATCACGTTTGGGCGGGTCAAAGTGAGCCAGCGCAAAAAGACACGCCTTCCCCCCCCCCCCGCTGTGACCGGGGCCTATATCAACAATCATGGCCACTGCCGTAGGCTCCCTAGCAACCATGTCACCACATACCTGTCATGGCATTGCTCCCAGGCATGCAAGCTTACCAAGATGTAACAGCAAGACCACTAGTATGACCTTGCTTTATTTGAAACATCTGTATCCCGGTTTTTGCCCAATTAGGGCCCTCAAGGGAGCAAACAAAAAGGCATCAGAAAACAACTTTTTAAAAAGTGTGCCATGCGAACAATGAATAGTTTTAAGAGTCTGGCTGGTAACAGCGTTTTGAGACGGACAAGGAGAAGAGTTAATTCTTTCACAAGAATCTCACAAAGTGCATTTTGTAGGCTTTTGGAGGATCATCTCATCAAATATACGCTCACGGCCCGTTCTCATAGGTGCGATTATCATCGCTGTATTGCTCAGTAGGAACGGTCCCTAGAGGAGAAGAGATTGGATTTCTACCCCGCCCTTCACTACCTGAAGGAGTCTCAGAGCGGCTTACAATCCCTTTCTCTTCTCTTCCCCACAACAGACACCCTGTGAGCAGTGTGCCCTCTAAGCTGAGTTAGTGTGAGCTAGCTCACAGTTTTTTAGCCTCCAGCTCATACATTTTTGCCTTGGCTTAGGAAGGACGGCTCCAGAGCAAACTCATTTATGCAGCAGCCAAATCACTTGCTCACAACTTTCATGCTCGTAGCTCACAGAGTAGAATTTTTGCTCACAAAACTCCACAGCTTAGAGGGAGCGTTGCCTGTGAGGTAGGTGGGGCTGAGAGAGCTCTCTCCAGAGAACTGTCCTTGAGGGAGCAGCTCTGAAAGAACTTGTGACCGACCCAAGGTCACACCAGCAGCTGCATGTGGAAGAGTGGGGAATCAAACCCGGTTCTCCCAGATTGGAGTCCGCGCTCCTGACCACTGCACCAAACTGGCCTAGGTAAGAGAGATGAAAGGCAGCGAAGCAGTGTTGACCTGCTGGGTGAGAGGTCACGGGTTCTTCAGTCCCCAGCACTGTTCCCTCTAAGCTGAGTTAGCGTGAGCCAGCTCACAGTTTTTTAGCCGCCGGCTCTCACGTTTTTGTCTCGGCTCAGGAAGGACGGGGCTCCAGAGCAAACTAATTTATGCAGCAGCTCACCCCTTTAATACCAGCAGCTCACAAAGTAGAATTCTTGCTCACAGGACCCCGCAGCTTAGAGGGAGCATTGGTCCCCAGCCCAGACCCCCAGGAGAACAGCTTGAAAGTCAACGCTTGTTCTGAACAGCATCACTGGCTGATTTGTTTTCGCTGGGAAAAGGGTTCCCTTGGCACAAGCGGCGTACTTACTTAGGGTGTGGGGTACACTTGAGGTTGCCCATCCCTGTGCTCAGAAGCCATTCAGGGGGCGGAGCCTTGGGAAGGAGAGTGTCACGCATGGGACCTCCCTCCTGTTGCAGGAGCAGGAGGGGTGCCCCAGAGCATCGCTGACACTGTGCCGCCATTTCTGCCTGCTCCCCTGGAAGTTACATGATGGCATCACGCCAGATTTTGCCCTCCCATGTCTCCCCGTTGCTGGGTGGGCAACAGAGCGCAGGGGCAAGAAGCTGCCAGCCATGGCCGGCAACCTACGTGCACACCTACTACTCGGGTAGGGCTGCCAGATCCAAGTTGGGAAACTCCTGGGGATTTGGGAGTGGAGCACAATTGCATGGAGCCCACCCTCCAAAGCATCCATTGTTGCGCAGCTGCGTGTAGCACAGCGTGTCTGCTTCTAGCCAGCAGTAGTCAGCCACCAGGACTATTTCAGCCACTCCAACTCACCAGCAGACAATTCCAGAGTAAGCTCTGTATAGTAAGCTCTGTATATGGTTAACTATATACAGAATTTATTTACAATATTTACAGTCCGCTGACAAAGCGCTCCGCCAATCACCACTACATGAGAAGAGAATGAACAAGGCTGCACTTGTCCAGTTATATACAGTACAGCGTCCAATCAGCTAAGTGCTGACTCATTGTCACTGACCTCATGCCTTATCAGGTCTTAACTGGTCAGGACCAGTTTCCAGCAGCTTGCCTGCTGACACATAGATCACCATGATCTGACAGCTGGATATTAAACATCCGACATCCATTTCCTCCAAGGGAACTGATCTCTAGCCTGGAGATGAGCTTTAATTCTGGGGGTCCCCCCAGGTCCCACCTGGAGGCTGGCATCCGTATAAGTCAAGGGGCTTCTAAAGTTAATTCTCAGCGTCCCCCAGTTGTAATGGGAAGAGTAAAAAGGTAAAGGTTCCCTTGCTCGAAAGCCAGTCGAGTCCGACTCTAGGGTTGCGGTGCTCATCTCCGTTTCCAAGCCAAAGAGCCAGCGCTGTCCGAAGAAGAGTAGGTCACGGGCGTTTGGGTGCTCTAGATAGCTTTCTTCGAGTGAACAGCAGGGGAGACACAGGTCTGTCCATGAGGTGCCATCTCTCAAACCATCGTCACCCCTTACCTACATAAGAACATAAGAGACGCCAATGTTGGATCAGGCCAAAGGCCCATCCAGTCCAACACTCTGTATCACACAGTGGCCAAAAATACCAGTGCCATCAGGAGGTCCACCAGTGGGGCCAGGACATTAGAAGCCATCCCACTGTTGACCCCCCCAAGCACCAAGATGACAGAGCATCACTTGCCCCAGAGTCCCTATCTATACCTTGTGGCTAATAGCCACTGATGGACCTCTGCTCCATATGCTTATCTAATTCCCTTTTGAAGCCGTCCATGCTTGTAGCCGCCACCACTTCCTGTGGCAGTGAATTCCAAGTGTTAATCACTCTTTGGGTGAAGAAGTACTTCCTCTTATCCGTTCTAACCCGACCGCTCAGCAATTTCATGGAGTGCCCACGAGATAGCCACCCGTGGCCCCCATCTGCGGATCAGGGCCATGTGGAGGCTGGAGAGATTTTTCTACAAACACGGGACACTCCCCGGGTTTGCAGGAAAATCTGATTTAAAAAACAACAGTGGGGGGAGTTAAATTTCTCCCCAAAATATCTGAAGGGGCTCAGCAGGTCAGGGGCCATACGGAGCCCTGCAGTGGAGGCGTGGCAGCCCAGGGACCATGCTGGGCCCAGCCGTGGAGGTGTGGCACCCTGGAAGCTGAGTCGAGCCCTTTATCATCATCAAGCCCTTAAAATAAACGGATTTGTGATCTCGCAGCCCTTCATCGATCTTCATTAAATATCTCCTGATCCCTTTATGATCTCAGAGGCTTTGCAACGTACGAAGGTACTTGAAGCAAAGCCGTGGCTCAGTGGTAGGGCATCTGCTTGGCATGCAGAAGGTCCCAGGTTCAGTCCCGGGCATCTCCAGTTAAAAGGAACTGGGCCATGGGTGATGTGAAAGACCTCTGCCCGTCTGAGTAGACAACACTGGCTCTGATGGACCAGGAGTCTGATTCAGTATAAGGCAGCTCTTCATGTCTTCATGTGAACTTGATTCTCTAACCTACTGCAATAGCTTGCTCGAAGAAGAGAGAGCAACTAGCTCGCTCTCGGTTGAAGTGACGCATCTCCTCTGCCAAGGGCGAGAGAACGGAACTCTGGCGACGAGTTCATCCAGGTCTTGTGACATCATGGGGTTCCGTCTGGCCCTCATAAAGCCTCTGAGGTCACTGGGGGAGGCCTGTGGCTCAGTGGTAGGGAACCGGCTTTGCATGCAGAAGTTCAAGTCCCCGCCATCTCTATTTAAAAGGACTAGGGAGCAGTGTTCCCTCTAAATTGAGTTAGTGTGAGCTAGCTCACAGTTTTTTAGCCTCCGGCTCACACATTTTTGTCTTAACTCGGGAAGGGATGGCTCCAGAGCAAACTGATTTATGCAGCAGCCAAATCGCTCGCTCACAACTTTAATGCCAGTAGCTCACAAAGTTGAATTTTTTGCTCACAAAACCCCACAGCTTAGAGGGAACATTGCTAGGGAGCAGGTGACATGGAAAGACCTCTGCCGGGGACTCGAGAGAGCTGTTCCCAAGCCAGAGTAGATGACGCTGATCTTGGCAGACCGATGACCTGGCCTCGAGATAAAGCAGCTTCATGTATTCAAGGGTGATCTTAAGGGCTTCCTCTCCCTTTCGGGACCTTGCCTACCGGCTCAACTACCTGCCCATATTTGCCTTCCAGGCTATAAACCCTGCAATGGGGTGGGGTCACTTTGCAACTCTATCTCAAAGATAAACACTTTCAATGCACTTTCCAACTGTATTTTACTGTGGCCCTTTCCGCACTCTCCTTTTAATCCATGTTCACCGCGGTGTCCTCCAAGCAATTCTGCACTAAAGTCAAATTCAACCTTTTTAATCCAGGGTTGTTTCCCCCCCACTCTGCACTGAAATCGAGTTCAGCCTTCTTTTTATTCCATTCCCCCCCCCCATTCTGCATTACGTTACCTCCCTTCGAGAGCCGTCAGGAGGTCCAGCAGTGGGGCCAGGACATTAGAAGCCCTCCCACTGTTGACCCCCCCCCCAAGCACCAAGAAGACAGAGCATCACTTGCCCCAGAGTCCCTATCTATACCTTGTGGCTAATAGCCACTGATGGACCTCTGCTCCATATGCTTATCTAATTCCCTTTTGAAGCCGTCCATGCTTGTAGCCACCACCACTTCCTGTGGCAGTGAATTCCAAGTGTTAATCACTCTTTGGGTGAAGAAGTACTTCCTCTTATCCGTCCTAAAGGGGAGGCATTTAAACTTTAAACCCCTTTCCTTCTCTTGCAGAGTTTCATCATACAGATGTGGCCTGACTCCAGGAGGGGAGGGGGGGGGTTTAAGCAGGTCAGGGGCCATGCTGAGCCCTGCAGTGGAGGCATGGCAGCCCAGGGACCACGCTGGGCCCAGCCGTGGAGGTGTGGCACCCTGGGCGCTGCGTCGGGCCCTTTATCATCATCATCAAGCCCTTAAAATAAACGGATTTATGATCTTGCAGCCCTTCATCGATCTTCATTAAATGTCTCCCGATCCCTTTATGATCTCAGAGGCTTTGCAAGGTACAAAGGTACTTGAACCAAAGCCGTGGCTCAGTGGTAGGGCATCTGCTTGGCCTGCAGAAGGTCCCAGGTTCAGTCCCGGGCATCTCCAGTTAAACAGATCTGGGCCATAGGTGATTTGAAAGACCTCTGCCAGTCTGAGTAGACAACACTGACTCTAATGGACCAGGAGTCTGATTCAGTATAAGGCAGCTCTTCATGTGTTCATGTGAACTTGATTCTCTAACCTACTGCAATAGCTTGCTCGAAGAAGAGAGAGCGACTAGCTCGCTCTCGGTTGAATTGAAGCATCACCCCTGCCAAGGGCGAGACAGCGGAACTCTGGCTACGAGTTCATCAAGGTCTTGTGACATAATGGGGTTCCATCTGGCCCTCATAAAGCCTCTTAAGTCACGGGGAGAGGTCTGTGGCTCAGTGGTAGAGAACCGGCTTTGCATGCAGAAGGTTCAAGTCCCCGCCATCTCTATTTAAAAGGACTAGGGAGCAGGTGACATGGAAAGACCTCTGCCGGGGACTTGGGAGAGCTGTTCCCAAGCCATAGTAGATGACGCTGATCTTGGCAGACCGATGACCTGGCCTCGAGATAAAGCAGCTTCATGTATTCAAGGGTGATCTTAAGGGCTTCCTCTCCCTTTCAGGACCTTGCCTACCGGCTCAGCTACCTGCCCATATTTGCCTTCCCGGCTATAAACCCTGCAATGGGGTGGGGTCACTTTGCAACTCTATCTCAAAGATAAACACAGGGAGTTCTGGGAGGAGGATGCGATCACACACACTAAATAATCCACTTTCAATCCACTTTCAGTGCACTTTCCAGCTGGATTTTACTGTGGCCCTTTCCGCACTCTCCTTTTAATCCATGTTCACCGCAGTGTCCTCCAAGCAAATCTGCACTAAAATCAAATTCAACCTTTTAAATCCAGGGTTGTTTCCCCCCCCCCCCCCCCACAGCCCCCTACAAGAGGCAAGCCACAGTTCTGACACAGCTGTTCTTGAAAAAGAGCCATTTCTGTCAGAGCTCTCAGCCCCACCTACCTCACAGGGTGTCTGTTGTGGGGAGGGGAAGGGAAAGGAGTTTGTAAGCCGCTCTGCGACACCTTTGGGTAGTGAAGGGCGGGATATAAATCCAATCTCTTCTTCTTCAGTGGTCAGCCCGGTTTCAGCCTGCTCTTGCCCCGGGTTGTCTGGAAGCTGTTTTGCTGTGGACTTAAATCGCCTCGACTGGAACACTGAGAAAATCCGGAGTGGCAGGGCAATGTGGAAAGGACCACTATGTGAACTGGCAAAATCCAGTTGGAAAGTGCATTGAAAGTGGATTATTTAGCGTGTGTGATCGCAGAAATCTATGGCAGAAAGGCTCAGCTGAGGAAATGTGAGCCAGCCGTTGTCAATCTCCTTGCAGAAGTCTGCCAGTTCCAGATATTATGAAAAGGAAAGGAAAGCGTGTCGTGGAACAAGAGGCAGCCAATTCTCTTAGAGGTGGGACACCTCTTGCTAGGTATTGCCGTTAATTGCCTGAAACAGTGAGATGCTGTCTAGGAACGGCACGTTATGGCAGAATGGTTCCAATTAAATTGATTACAGGCCACGGTCGTGTAACGAGATGTTAATTCCAGAAGCTTCCCATTTGCAAACCTATCTAAAAAGCGATGAAACCTCTTTTTCCATATGATTGGTTAATTTTTGTTGTCGAGAAGGAGGAAGGGTATAAATAATAGGGTTAGGTCAGTAGAATCTTGGTTTTCCACAGTCCTTTGAAGATGCCAGGAGACTCACTAGCTACACTGGCTTTTATCTTAATAAAGTAGCTCCGCATACTAGAAATATAGAGCCAGGTGGGTCGCCATGTTGGTCCAAAGCAGTAGAACAAAGCTGGGTCTAGCACTTTTAAGACCAACAAAGCTTAATTCTGGGCATAAGCTTTCCTGTGCATTTTTTATTGGTTTTAAAGGTGCCACTGGACTGAGACTTTATATTAGAAATATGTAAATTTGAAAAATGCAACAGTGGCCACAGGATTGGAAAAGGTCAGTTTACATTCCAATCCCAAAGAAGGGCAATGCCAAGGAATGTTCAA